>NC_069712.1:7895000-7977500 GCF_027358585.1 Pangasianodon hypophthalmus
TAGATTTCACCTGGAAACTGATAGTTATATAGAAGAAATATAATAAATCTGAAAAAGCAGAGTGTTTTACACAGCAAGGCTGCCGCTTTATTCTGAGAGAAATAGACATTATAAGAAGATGAGGGAAAAATGCTAAAAATACTTTACACAGTAAAAGATTTACAGTGTGTAAATATCAGCTCGTGAAGTAGGCTTACTGTAAACACACACACATACACATACTTAGAGGTTTGTTGAAATAGTGTCTTGTACGTACAGTCTGATATTGCACACAAGATGGTTACTGAAATGTTCTTGATATTCTAAACACAACATATGGTTTGATATATCCAAAACAAAAACTCGCATTTGTTATGAACTCCAACAAAGACATACGTTCACTCACTCGATATTTGTCTTGTGCTCGAGCCTTTTTGCGCTTCTCAGCAACTGAAGTGTAAATTTATACAATTGGATCTGTGATGTGGTGAGATGTTTATGCATGACTTCACTTGCCAGTGAATGTTAACAGAAAAGTTACATAAAAGAAAAAAAAGGTCTTAAAGGAATCCATTCTTGGAGATAAGGGTGTAGCCTGCACCTGAATTTCTGCACTCGGCCGGGTGTTTATTTACAGCGTGCAATATTTGAGCCGACACTCCGTACACAGATTAAACGTGGTGATGAAAAAGGAGAATTCCCATTGGTAATGTAGGCACAGTGTGTGTGTGTGTGTGTTACACCAGTGCTCATCTACTCCCACTTGTTCTCATGCTCATGCTGTTTGCATATGTGTGTGTGGAGCATCCACTCTCTTATGACAGCCTCATAATTGTGAAAGGTAGCATTGTGTTTTAAATCGAGTGGAACTCTGAAGGGTCCACCCACAGCTCCAGAGCAAAATGAAACACGTCCCTGTGCGTACTCACACCTCGGAAGTTTAATCCACTTTCCACTGCGTGTACACCTACAGATCCTGATGCAAGAGCTACAGTAGGTATATATTACTGGAGAACACCGGTCTTGTATGAATGTGTGTCTGTGTGTTTGTGTTTTTCTGAAAGTATTATGCTGCCACACTCTCATCCAGTCTGCTGAGCGCTGTTGGAATGACTGGAATGCTGTTCACATACTCTCTCACACTGTGTCTCAGACACCACTCCCAAAAACAACTACCCTCTGCCATCTCTCAGCGTTCAGTTCTGTGCTTCTCACCTCTCTCCTTCCAGGCCACTGTGAATCTCTGCACACTTTTCACCCCAGAAATCGAATCAGATCATGTGTGGAGTAATTATTTTATCATAATAGTTGTGCTTTGTCTATTTTGGGAAAACTTTGAGACATCTTTGAGTTATCATGACAGCAATCAATGATTTGTATTCAGAAAAGGCAAAACAAGGTATCTATAAATAGGCTAGCTTGCACATTCTTACACGAAAGAGTTCCTCAGAGGTTCTTTGGAATGATAAGAACTGTAGATTAAAAAAAGTATTCTACTTTTTTGAACCTTTTGGAAACTCTACAGTATGTTGTAGGGTTTTACAGATTAAGGGCCTGCCTTAAAGGAAAAATCCATCCTGAACGACTTGCATGTTAATCTTTATAATTAACATGCGAATCTTGAATGGCATCCAAGGTATATTTTATAATACTATTCTGATTTGACTTTTTTAGTTGAAGATTCTTTTCTAGACATCTTGGTCTATTTTCCTTTTGAAAATACAGTTTCCTACATTACCACAATGCCATTCAACTACCTGCTAATAGCAGCACCAATGGGATTTAGCCCTTGCTTTATCTATACCTAAAGACAGCGATGCAGCAGCGCTTTAATCCTTTAGTCTGTCCATCTTTCTCACCACCTCATCTGTACACTCTGCTCAAACAGATCAGTGGCCAAAGCTTCAACTTTCATGCTAATATCGCTGTTGTAACATCCAGCCCAGACATTTTCCCTCTAGACCTCCAGACAGCACCTTCACTTGAGTTTTGAAACTCTTCTTGGTTGTGGTCCTCACTTCCTGCTGAATCACTATAAAAAGCACTTGGACTTTGTGTAGATGCGAAGTCTTACAGTTTGCCACACATTCTCATAAGTTCTGAGGTATGTTTTCTAGGATAGCCTTTTGTGTATGACCTGTTTTTGCCTTTTGTGATTTTATACCTTTTGTCAGCCCTTGCCTGACTTTGATACTGAGCTGATCGTCTGTTTTGAACTCTGCTCTGCCCCTGTGTTTGCTCTTTGGATTGGGATTTTGGATGTATCTGCCTTCTTGAAGTTCTGATAATGACCCTGGTCTGTTTTGACTACGTTTTGTTTAAGAACCTCTTTTGCACATGGACACCTATTCTGTGCCTAAATCCTCTTTGTTACAGCCATCAGCTCCATCACGCTCGTCAGCTCGTAGATTGCTAACTAGCCAAGCCAAGCCAAGCCAAGTGTCTGGTGTAACTCTGCACAACCGCATCGTATAGCTGCATTGCATTCTGGAACGCTGGAGTCCAGTGTTTGTTGTCTCCAATACTTCTATGATGGATTTCTCATTAATGGCTGTAAATGAATTTTATATAAAAAATAGAAAAACAGCTCCTCAGTTTGACCAGCGTCTGTTAAATGATTGATGTACGTACATGAATTCTCTTACATTACATGTACTCTTTTTCCTTTTTGCAAATTGCATTTTTAATTTCCATATAAGACTCAAGAATTAAGCTACAGGAACTAACAATAATATAAATGCTACAGTACTAAGTACACTACAGTGTTAAATAAAGACAGAACAGTGAGACATGCTACCGATGCAATCATACACCAGACTGTCCCGCCAGAAACATGCGCCATGTTATTATGCTGCAATAATGAGACATGTATTTGCTGTAGTCTGGCCCTTTGTTTTTCTTCTACACTCAGAAGTTCCTCATTTGTCATGGAGCTTGGCTGTGGCCTGTTTACTAAGTTGCAAAAGCTGTAATTCTAACCTAATATTCTTATAATACTTAATAGCCAATGTAATCCATTCGTTCTGTAAGCAGGCCCTCATTGAAGGCCTTAAAGACCTTGAGAGATCAGTGCTGCATTCTGCTCTGTTAAATATCTAATGAAATTTGGAGTGGTTGATGGTGTAGTTCACTGGTTAAAGCAGCAAAATGAGATGAAGAGCAAGGCCATGCGCGGATTCTGAAGTTCGCTTGTTTTATTTTGCACTGAAGCTACCCTGACTATGACGTTGCTAAAAATATATGGAAAGTTTATAGCTAGCAGTGTAGCATCATGCATATTTGCTTCAAAAGATCGTTTACATCAGTAAAACGGTGTTTCTTAAAGTAGCAGAATGAAGACTATAGAAACATTAAAATGGAACTATATTATGATCTGAATCTTTTTTATTGTATATTTCTGCCTTTGGGTCATGGAGTGATACCAAACTCTGTCTGTGGAAGAAAGTTATTTGGCCTGATAGAGAAAAACTCTATTGTAGGGTCTTTAAGGTACAACCAAAGAACCCTTCAAAATCCACCTTGAATGACATGTATATTGGTCTTTATAATTAACACATGATGTTCAATTACTTATTTTGTAATAAAAGCTCCTTTTGTCTACATCTTGGTCTAGTTTCAATTTGGTTACCCACAATCCTGTTCAGCTACCTGATGATAGTGGTGCCAGTGGCATTTCTCCCTTGCTCATCTCTACGTAAACAGAGTGATGCAGCAGCACTTTAGTCCTTTAGTCTTTCCAGCTCTCTCACCTACTCATCCATATGCTCTGCTCAAACACCTCAGCTTCCAAAGCTTCAACTTTAATGATAATTCCACCATCAACACCACCGACCTTGTCATCTCGTAGATCACTAACTAGCCAAGTCGAGTCTCTGCTGCAATTCAGTGCAACTGCATTATATATCTGCATTGCATTCTGAGACTTTGAGTCCAACATTTCCTGTCTCCACTACTACAGCTTCTACGGCTTTCTGGATTTCTCATTAATATGACATTGAACTTTTTTTTATTTAGGAGCCAAAACCTGAATGTTATGCCTTATGTTTGAGAAACTGAAATTTGCATCCCGTTAAACTCCATTGTAAGTGTGCTAGCAATGTTATCCTGTGACATCAGCATGGCAGAAATCCACTAACTTCCCACAGGATTGATGAAAATACAGCACCAACCTACAAATTAGCACCAAAATCACAAAGCACATCACTAATATTTCAATACAAGCATTTCAGAATGGAGTTTTCCTTTAAGGGTTCCAGATTTGAGCATTCTTCTCAGAGTGTATTTTGAGACGAGTGTGTGATGATTGGTATGAGCAGTTTTCATGATGTTAAGCTCACAGCCTCAAAGCTCCAGTGCAAAACTAAAAGAGCAAGCATTAGAGAGCAAACATGTCTTGATTGATCAAGTACATATAGGAAAAGGGGAAAAACTGTTGCCTTATGGATTTATGTTAAGTGACCAGATGGCTAAGTGCTCAAATCCCAAAGAAGCTTTGTTGCAAGGTCATTATTTTTGGACTTCATTAATGCCATTTTTAAGTCAACTGGTATAAAAGTGTTAGCCAGATAAACAAATGAATATAGTATAAATATATATAAATTACATGTCTGGTGAACCCAGGCAAGAAAAGGGCCAAATATGTACTGTCTTTCTTTTTTTTTCTTTTTTTTTTTTTTAACTTTCTCTATCTTTATCCTTTCTGTTCGCTCCTCTTTCCATCATCTCTACATCAATATATTTCTACACTTTTCCTTTCTGATCGTCTTCATTCTCTTTTCTCTCTTCATGCTTCCCTTTTCAACCTTTATAACCCAAGTCCTTTCATTCAAACCATATCACTTCCTTCTGTCCGTTGCTCCAGAGCAATAAGCAGAACAACAGACAGTTGAAGAGACTAAAACAGGAAAGGAATAGTGAAAGGAGTGGGTTTGTGGGTTTAGGCAGCTGTCATGCCAATAAAACCTTTGACTTGCAATAAAAAAAAAGAGCAAATACACACGAGTGTATGTGAGGGATAGAAAGAGACACACACAGAGCTTCTGGCTGTACGAGTCCCCTGTGTTGTCTTGTAGCCAGACTGTGTGAGACATTTTAAATATTTAATGTGCCCATCCAAGCATTAGACCACTGATAAACATGGAATCAATGAAGCTGAGAGAGAGAAGAAGATGGAAAAGAGTGAGCAGCAGTGATTTGCCAGCTTTATGACAGTCTCGTGCTCTCTTTGAATCATAGCTGGCTTGTCCGTTAGGATGAAATTGGGGCCTAGGGGCAGTTTAGAGTCACCAATCCACCTACCGGAGAACTGGCGGAACCTGGAGGAAGCCCACGCGAACACAGGAAGAATATGCAAATCTCAGACAGTAACATGAGCTTAGGATCAAATCAGGTTGCCAGGAGCTAAGAGGCTACATCTCTCCCTTTCTGGTGTGGTGTAATCTTTATTGCTATAGCACATTTCTAAACATTGCTCATTAAGTGCTTCGTAATACCTAATAAACTTCATAATATCTTTGAAAATAATTACTAAAAAAATCTGCCTCAGAAACAGGAAGTCAGAACACTCATTTTCGACTTCGTTCAAGCTACAAAATGGGAAAAAAAACATGGATGCCTCCTTGGTTGACTTTTGTTAGCAACAAGCTAGCCAGCTATCTGTGATGAATGATTTATATTTACTTCCTCAAAACAGAGAACTGTATAGCCACTGTTATAGATTTAACAAGCTAATATGTCTGTGTGTTGACTGATCTAGAGCAAATACTTGATGTCACTTGTTGAACTCGGGGTTGAGGAGACTGTTCCGAGTTCCAGAGTAGGAATTCTGAGTTGAGGAGGAATTCCTAGTCAGAGGTCGCAAATTACGAGTCACTCAGATAGATAGACAGCTGCAAATTTTCAATGTTTCAAGCATTTTTAAAGTGTCTCAAGGCCATAATACTCTGCCATGTTTCCTCCGAATACCAAACACGATAAACTGAAAAGTTGTTTCGTTCAAACAACAAAAAACACGAGACTTACAGTTCTGTCATCTGTCCTTCTGTGTAACCTGCACTTGGTTTGGACAATGTGTGCTTAGTCTATGTTTTTTTAGTTTCTCCTACAAAAAAATTTTGGAGAAACAAAGGATAATACAGTAAATAATCCACCTCGTTCATATTCATTACACCCACAATGAGTGACGCGCGCCTTCTCAATCACTGCTGATGACGTGCTATGGATGTGTCAGTGAAGTGGGCTGGAATATATCAGCCCAAATGGAGATCAACTCTAGAGGGTGTGTCACTCTGCGTAATCACCTGACACAAGTGTCACTGATAGGCTGCATGAATCTACAGTCTGGGCTAGAAAGAAATCAGCTACAGCCTCGCTTCTTGCTTCTATATATCATTCTGCATATTTTTTCTTATTGCCCCTGGTGGCACTTGGTTACACGCACAAAAAAAAATCCCAAATAATTCACTTTAAGACAGCAAATAATTCGATGTGGATGCCAAAAAAAAAAAAAACTTGTATTGACAGCACACGTATACTAGCCACCTTTTTTCTTCTGGATAGATTTTCTTAATTCTCTCAAAGGGGGTCTACTTGGAACCTTCTACGATTGAGAAATCTGCTGTTATAGGGTTGAACATGAAACCTTTAGGGGTTCTCCACAGGGACAAAAGAAAGAAAGAAAGAAAGAAAGAAAGAGCGTACTGATTATTTGGATGTTTTGTTGGTATAATTGTGTAGGTGAAGCCCAAGATCTCGCCTAGCACTTCTTGTAGAAATATTAACAGGCTTTTAAGTTCAAGCAAAAAACTGACATTACCTACAAGTAACTCAGAAAGTCAGTAACTATGTGTGTGTTTGTGTGTGTGTGTGTGTTTGTGTGTGGCGTGGGCTATTCACTGAGTGATGTAACACGGTGACAGTAGTGTGTGTGTGGCATCCCTGCGTGTCTGTGTACGGAATGTGACCCGGGTGAGGAGGTGGGTGTGTGTGTGTGTGTGTGTGTGTGTGTGTGTGGAAAATAAAGTTTGAAAAGTAATCTCCACCTCTTCTCTTGGGTGAACTGGCACTCTCTGGTGTGTTGTGGATCTCTCCGAGTCATGCGTCCAACACACACAAAGAGAGCAGGAGAGTGCTGTGTGTGCTGTGTGTCAACATCACTGCACACTCATACACTGCTTTATTTGCCTTCTGATTACCCTCGAGTATTCCAAAATCACCCCACACTGACACTGTGTCAACGTGTAACACATCTATCTGATACATGACACCTCATACACATTCAAAATAAGACGTCATCCTAGACCAAAGATCATCCTGGATCCTTTTTATACTGCACCATTTTTGTACCTGATCTTGTTTAAGGCTGGAGTTAGACATGGAGAAGTCACAACCTCCATGTTCAGTGATATTTTTTAATATCCTGCTGAGAGCGTGGTGGATTGTTGGCTGCCATTGAGGTTGTTGTTCATCTTTGGCCATTGCCATGGAAAAATCAAGTTGTGTTCATAGAGCAAACTGCCTTTTATTCATGCTTTCAGACTTGCCCGGCTTTTTTTTCCACAAAAAGTGGTGGTCAGAGATGAAATTGGTTTACCTCACTGGCATTGAGGTTGTTTGCCTTTAAATTAGCTTTGGAGGCAGAAAATCTAAAGAAGAGTAACTGCTGTTTGTGTGACATGACTGTATGCAGACACAGTGTGACATTGCATCATGTACATAGTTACTTTTAGTTATAATGTAATGTTAGAATATTGGCAATGAAATAGTTTTGATTCAACATGTATCCCAATATCCTAGACAAGACAAATTTTTCACCTACACTTTGTCTTCTATGTTTGTTTTTCTCACTTGCCCCTCCAAATTGCGACCTGATTGGTCAAAAAAAAAAAATCTGTTCTTTTCTGAAATCGGAGCTTCTTTCAACTGAAAAAAAAAACGCCAGCAGCAGTGCTTTTTAAAAGGGGCCGCATTCCACCCACCTTGTAGCGGCTTCCCATAGGATTACATGTAAACTGTGTGATGGGGGTTGAGAAAAAAACTGTCTCGTGTGAAAGCCAGCTGAAGGAATACTCCAGCATTTTTCAGCCTCATCTTTATCTACTGTATCTGGATCATAAGCGTGATTAGCACAGACCACAGTGGCAGCTTCCCTGAAAAAAGAAGAGAACCGAAACTCAGTTAAGATGTTAGGATTTATGCAAAACATATCTGGTGGAACATTTTCATGAATTCTTCAGTCAAAGGTATTTGTAAAATAAAGTCAAAATCTGTATAAATTGTCCATTTTTTTGAGACATGCCTACTTTGATGGGAATTTCTGGTTACCGGAGTATTGGTCTAAAGGTGCATGGACACCAAATCTTCAGGGAAACACTAATTGGAGAGCATTGGAGAGTTGGATAAAACTAAAGAAGAGCTTTGGTAAGACTTTCTCTCATGTCTCTCTCATCCTACCAACACTATTGTTAGAGTGGAATGGTTATAGTTTTGAATTTATGTTATAGAATCACATCTTTTAAACATTTATTTCCTGAATTCACCAACTGGCTTTATATTTCAATTATATTAAGAGTTAAGTGTTAATGGGTTTTATAAATAACCATGTTGAAATAGTCTGCGGTGCTATAGTCATCCGTGGCCGGGAGCCAAGGGAGTAAAAATGGCTGTGCTCTCTGGGTGGGAGGGATGGCATACTCTTTCTCCCCGTCAATCACAGTGATGCTAGCCAATCGCAGGCATCTGTGAGCTTATGTATGTGGAAAAGGGTAGATAGCGCTTTCCTCCCAGTGTGTTACACAGCATGAGCAGAAACAGGGAGAATGTGCACAAGAGCTTCAGACAGACAGTAACTGGGGATCCTGGAATATTACTCAGCCTTCTCTGTATATTGATGGTCAAATGGCAGATCTGTAATGGAGGAATTTCCCGATTACAGATTTTCCTTTTTTTAAATACACCTTTATTATTATCATTATTATTATAGGCATTGTTGTTATTTGTATTGTTAGAATCTGATTATTGGTACTACTGTTATTATGGATGTAGGATCTCTGAAGACATTCTTAACTGAAAATCAATTTTTCCTCTAGTCTTAATTCAGGACATAGAGACGGTTTATATGGACATCATGTATGCATATAGAGAGAGAAAGGGAGAGAGAAAGGTTATAATGAGAACAAGGGAGAAAAGAACACACTTGAGACCACTGCTTTACGCATCTGTGTGTGTGTGTGTGTGTGTGAGTGTGTGGACTCCATTTCCACTACCAAACACAAACATACACACAAAACACCTTTCTTCTGAAAGGACGGATTAGCACATCTTTGTGTCATCATGACAAAAGGACTCAGGCAAGGCTGGTGTAATTATACTAATTAATGCTTAATGAGATGCATGGAGCAGCTTTAATTATTCGTATGTTCATAAGAAAATTTCATTAACATATGCTTTATGCAGTAAACCCCTAACTGCTGTAAAATGTTCGTCACTACAGACAGTACAGACAGGAGCTGTTATGTAGGGAATAAAACACAAGAAGGTGCGCTTGTTATAGGAAAATAATCAACTGGGTGCTGTGATGCAGTCTGACATGAAGTAAAATTACTGTTAGCAATGCAAAGTTGCCTATTTTACAATAGCAACACATCTCAAATGTATTTTTTTACTCTTATAGTACACTAATTTCCCAAGGTGAACAATTTTTTTAACTAAAGAATGACGTGATTTTCAATCATTTATAATTAACATATAATATAATGTTGTTGAATGTCTGCTTAACAAGTTACTTCCTGTTATCACTTACTCTACATTATAACAGCTATAGACATGGTTCCTTCACCAGTCTTTCATTTAGTCTCTTTTTTTCTCTCTTTAAAGTAATCAAACAGTGTTGCTGAGAAACTGCAAAATACAAAGTCCA
Source organism: Pangasianodon hypophthalmus (assembly GCF_027358585.1). Classification (NCBI taxonomy): domain Eukaryota; kingdom Metazoa; phylum Chordata; class Actinopteri; order Siluriformes; family Pangasiidae; genus Pangasianodon; species Pangasianodon hypophthalmus. Next base: position 7,904,896 of record NC_069712.1, read on the forward strand.
TCCATCTTCTATACCGCTTATCCTACATAAGGTCATGGGGGAGCCTGGATCCTATTCCAGGGAACTCGGGGCACACCCTGGACTGAGTGCCAACCCATTGCAGGGCACAATCTCGCACACACACTACGGACAATTTGGTTATGCCAATCAGCCTACAACACATGGCTTTTTGGAGGAAACTGGAGTACCTGGAGGAAACCCCCAAAGCACAAGGAGAACATGCAAACCCCACACACACAGGGTCGAGGCGGGAATCGAACCCCGTAGGTGTGAGGCAAATGTGCTAACCACCAATCCACCCTGCCCCCTCCTGCTTGTTACAAAGTGCTGACACTGGAGACTCCTTTCAAAAATGTTAAATAGACGTCTTTTCACAGAAAACTTCACCATTTCAATACACATGTTTCTATCTGTTTATGGGGAGCGTCTGCCATGGAAATCCCTGTATAAGATGCTACTCTAGAAACACAAACACATTAGAACAAGTGCATTACTATAAACCTGTGATTTCAATTACAGCTGGCACAAATTCAAGAATTCAACAGCGCTGTGGTATAATTCACAATAAGCTATATAAACTAGATTCATCAAGATGAACAGATGAATGAATGGAAGGATCTTCACTGTTTTTACTCCAGTGCTACACAGGCATAACATATATCACTCACACTCTTAGACCTTTAACATATTAAAGTCTTTGTTTCCTATCAAACTATGAAATATTATATTAATTACAACACTATTCAATCTGTACATTCTGTAATTACAGAAAAAAGCTGCCACTTTCAACTCATTTGTTTTAGTTAAAATGGAGAGAAAAGTGGATATACACATTTTCTTATTAATTACTGTATGTCATGTCTTTTTCATATATACAGTAGAACAGATGGTTTGTTTTTCATAAGTTTGTTCAATTCATGAAGAGCTCTACTGAATTGTTCTTTAATATGAAATCAATTTAATGTGACAATTTTGAACATATGCAAGGAAATATGAAGAAATGGTCTGTTAGAAACAGTGATATGGTTTCAATTTTGAGGCTGATAAAAATAACTTTTCAATAAGCAGATTTTTTAAGAAATGTGAAAACAATGTTCTAAGACACTGTTCTATGAGTTCTAAGAACAGAGCAGTTTATAGAAGAATGGAAGGGCAACAGTAAATTAGCAGTAAATGTAGTACACATTGGTATTGTAATATATTAACTCTGTCACATTTCTGCAATGTGGACCTCACTGAAGTCTGATCCTTGTTACAGCCCTGTTGCATACCTATCTGACTTATTCATAGTCTACATTTCTTAATTTTTTGCTTTTTAAATGTTTATGTAAATGTGTGAAGTCTGATCCTGACTCTGATCCTGAGAGTAACTCAGAAATCCAGTCAGACAAACTCTCGAAACTGGTTTAATATCGGAGTTTAATTGCTGTTCATGCATGACTGCTAATTGAGACAAGGCCACACCCATCAAGAGCAACCTCAGTGTGTAAATTCTCTTGGTGTTTGGAGCTTCATTTCTTATTGCACCAGAAGAACACACACACACACACACACACACACACACACACACATACATTCAGGGCAACAGGTGGTCTAACCACTAACAGCTCTTTGGGAATTAATGGCCAATTATCTCAGTGACATCACTGGGCCGTGTTATGATGTCGAAACCGACTCAAGCCTGTCTGAGCACAGAGCAGCAGACTGGCCCATGGTTTGTCCTCACACGCGTTAAGAACTTGATTATTGTTTGTTAGATTTGCAGAGTTGCGCTGAGTCATGCCGACTACAGTCTACTGAAGTGTGGTATTTTGCTGCTCCTAAAATCTGCAACACACACACTATATTCTCTCAGTGAGCCTCATTTATCAGACTGGAAATGAACAAATTCAAATCACTTGTAAGAGCGTTTACACAAGAAATGTGATGTTCATGAAGATGTAGTTAGTTTGGAAAAAAGTTATTATTCTATTATGCTGAGCTTAGAAATTGAAACTGAAACTTATTTATTTCTATGGCACAAACAAATTTCAAGAATATTTTCTGTTATTTCTTACTGATGACTTGAAAAGCTATCCTTAACAAATCCATAAATCAAGACAAATAAGACTAGCCATTCATCCTTTTTCTGTATCCTACACAGGGTCGCAGGGAACCTGGAGCCTATCCCAGGGGACTCGGGGCACAAGGCGGGGGCCACCCACGACGGGATGCCAACCCATCGCAGGGCACAACTGCACACACCCATTCACACACTACAGACAATTTAGAGATACCAATCAGCCTACAATGCATGGCTTTGGAAACCCCAGAACATGCAAACACACACACATACGCAGGGTGGAGGCAGGAACTGAACCCCAACCGAGGTACAAGGCACATGCTAACCACTAAGCCACTGTGCCCTCAACTAGCCACTCAATTGAGACTAAAACATTGTTATACTAACCAATGTGCTGCAGTGGCTGAGCTGCATTACTGGAAGTGTTTAGCATATGCCACACTTATGAGGCATTCTTTGACCATTTAGTTGTCATTTTGTCAAAGCTCTCTGAGCTTTACCTTTTATGGAGTTTTGTGTGCATCACTAAATGTAAATCAGCTACCATGAAAATGCTTGGTCATTTATGACTGATGTGTTTATCCACATACGTACGTGTGTGAGAAGAAAATTAGAGTTACCAAAATTTTTATAAATCCGACAGGAATCTGTGGAAATATTTACAAAACACACACTAAAAAGATTGATCAGTGAGATACATTTTCCATCTATTATCAGCTTTTAAAATAAGCAGATCAGAACTCAATGTTATAAATTAACATTTAATAAAACAGTGCGTTGTAAAATGAATTCTGTGTTTTTTATTGTTGTTGTTGATGATGTTGATGTTGTTGTTGATGAATCTTGATCTGCCATTTCAATACTGATGGTCTGATATATTACTGTATAAACCTTGAGTGTGCTTTGTGACCTTCAACAAATGAATGTGATGTTTAAAGTTACTCTACCGCATGTGTCCATGGATTATGAACAGGAAAAGTAATACAGAAAACGAAATAACCTTACTGTGTGTGTGTGTGTGTGTGTGTGTGTTACAAAGCGTTAGAAAAAAGATTGGCAAAGGAAGGAGAGAAGAGAGAAGTTAAGTGTGCTTGTAAAATAACAGTGTAACTGCTCACAGCTCTTCGTAAAACATGAAGTGGAATCAGACAGATGGAGTGGATTGGGATTTCTTCTCATAGCTCGCTCTCTCTCTCTCTCTCTCTCTCTCTCTCTCTCTCTCTCTGTGTGTGTGTGTGTGTGTGTGTGTGTGAATTCTCCAGCATTTTTCAGAGTAAATTTGATCTGCTGCATCTGAGGCATGTGTGCTATTATCACAGCCAATCTTTTCATCACATTTTTCTGTACTTTTTCATTTTTCTTTTCTGTACTTTTTCATCTTGATCCAACACAATTAATAAGAAATATCTTAATCATCCTGTACAATAAATTCTATAAATTCCAGTTTTTGCATTTTACAGAATTACTAATAAATGGCTAGTTTCCCTTATTTTCAGTAGTAACAGATGTTATTTGCATTTGCTTTTCTTTTCTTTTTTTTTTTTACTTTATATGAATCATCAAGTATATATTGTTCTAATCATAATTTATTGTCTGTTTAGGCTATTCATTTAAATATTCAGTCGTATGTTAAAGTATCATAGCCAGTTAAGTTAAATACGAATTGAATCGATTTAAAAAAAAAAAAAAAAAAAAAGTCCATATCTGCATAATCAAACCCACATACAGCGGAGTCCAGTAATCTGAGACCACACTGAAAATCTGGGATTTTTTTTCCATTTAAAATTGGAAATAAACAGAAAGTTTTAGAATTTTGAAATATTTAAAACAAAGAAAGTAAATGATCATTATCTTGAATATTTAATATTCGAGATTCTGCACTACTTCTAGGTCACTATTTAAATGTAAGCAAATATATCATATGATGCTGACCATGTTAAATGCTTTGTACAAAAGTTCAGATTTTCTTCATGCCTAATCTCTTCTATTGCAGCAGATGTTTAGGCAACATGCTGATGGATTTGATCTAAAATGGTTCATCAGGTTTTGTACAAACTGTTGTGGAGTCCATGCCAGCCCGCATGCACACTGTCATTAAAGCAAAAAGAAGACATACCAAATACTGAGAAACTCTGAAATACATGTAAATATTTCAGAGATTCTTTACTTTCCACTCAAGTTGTTGTCAATAGTATAATTTGTAATTATAATTTGTTAAATTGTTGTATTAAATTAGAAAAGAATGCAGAATAGAAGCATTTTCACTAGTGCTCTCAGACTTTTAGACCCCACTGTATATTAGTGTTGTGGAGTGGAATGTGGAGTCAAGAGAGAGAGAGAGACAGAGAGAGAGAGAGAGAGAGAGAGAGAGAGAGGAATTCATACAATTTTCCTGGAGGATTTTGAGAATTTTCAGTGGCATTTAAGTCACTGTTTTATTAGTGAGATTATAAGTGAGCACCAAAGGAATTCTATCTGTCTAAGCAGTGGACTGTTTATATAGTGGTGACACTACAGATGGCATCTTCTATGACTTTCTTAAGAAATTCATAGTTATACAAATAATGACACATTTAATTGTTCTGCAGGAGGTCATAGTACTCCCTGCAAATGCTGTGCAGTAGCTGTGAGTAAGTAATGGAAGGGCTGTACACGAAATTTAAACTGCAATCTCGATTTCTAGATCTTAATTTCTCATTGCATTGATCTGCATCATTTGCACTTAGGCACCTATTGCATAGAGCAAGCTTATTTGCTGACTACTGTGACCAATGACCATCGATGTTGTACCACGTGACATCACAAACACACACACACAAAGCATGGTGAGTCTACAGGAGAAGCAATGTCGGATATTGGTCAGTGGATTTTATAATGACCCATACGTGAGTTTTATCATTGAGAAAATATTTTTTTATTGCAGACTGCACTCTCATTGTGAATAGGAATGTGAATACTGAAAGCTTTTGGATCAGTTGCTGCAGAGTACACTTTCAGAAAGTGGTGTGGACATGTCTCCAGCATCTCCAGGACACACTGCACTCCTGGCACCCAAATATAATTAAAATTTAATACTAAATAGCAGTTATGTTTGTTCAGGATTTGGGCTATTGGTACAAATATGCAGTAGATCCATATTTCAAAAATAAAGATAAGCCGTCATTCAAGTTCTGTTAGGAAATGGAGCTACCACCAATTTCTACAAAATTTAATAAATATACATATCTTTATTAAAGAATCAGTGACTGAGACTTGTGATCTCCATTCTTAGCCAAAAAGTGATTCCTAAGTGATTTTATCGAGAATCGTGCAGCAGTACCATAAACCCACAGAGATTCCACAGTGAATAAGGATTTCACATGAAGCACACTAGCAAATACACACAAAAAACAAGAAATAAACTATTAATTTGGGTTAAATATCTAATTAGTCTATAATAGTGTCACAGGCCACATAAACACACACACACACACACACAAACATGCAAACGAGACGGAAACTGAAAAAATACATTTAATTTTTTTTGACTGTATACGATATTGGACATTATTATACACATTCGTGATGTATAGCAGTTGTGTTATTTGTATCATTTGATCTATTTTAACATGATCATTCATTGTAGGTGCACATTATATACACATATGTATGGTTTTATTTCTGTTTAGCTGGTGTGGTTGTGTGTAGGATAATATGAAGAAACCACGGGCAACATTATTTTGAGGCGTTTTTAACTTAAACTTAAACCAAGTTGTGTGTCCATGTACACTGAATGCATGTATGTATACAGGATGTGGATCTGTTTTGTGCAGTGTAATGCAGAGGATAAAGATGACGGGCCAGAAGAACACAAGGATGGGGTGATAGAGAAGATGAAGAAGAAGAAGAAGATGAGGAACGTCGATTGTTCAAAGTGCTATACAAATAAAATTGAATACAATTAAACTGATATTCAGAGACACCGCTGCAACCTTGTCACTTGTCACCAGTAAAAATTTAACTCAAAATAATATTTTGCCCGTGAAACAACAACATACCGAGACTTTTGCAACTGTAGATGTGTTAAGAAGTCATTGAGAGCAGACGGCAAAGCAGCATGGAGCTGAAATGTGTCAGGTCCCAATTAGATGTCTAATGAAATGACTTAGTAGCACTAAGTCAATGCGACTGGAGTTGTAGAATAACCTTTTTCTTAGCTTGTCATGTATATTAAAATTCCATAGGTGAACAGACATCCTGGGCATGCAGGGTCATAGCTACATAGCTGTGGACACTTACGCTGGATGCTTACAGTGAGGAAAAATATAAATAGGAATATAAATATACAAGAACATAAGTTTTTGTTTCTGATGTTAAATAAAATATTCACTTCTTCCCATGTCTTGGTCATACCGGCGTCAGGCAGCAGGCGGTGCCACAGGAATAAAGGAATAGAAGGTTTCCATAATTTCTGTTCCCTGACCCCTGTGTGCTTGTGGACTATAAAGATCAAATCCACTGGCAGGTTGGTTGATAAGTTCAGTGGTGCCACCATCTCTACAATATAATATGTGCCCAGAAGTGTGCAGAGGATTCCTACCTCACTGCACACTAATCCTAAAAATGCAGACCTGTGTGTGTGTGTGTGAGAGAGAGGTCACAAGTGAGGTATGTGATTTCATTCCTGGCTGGACGTGCATTGGTGTGGGAGCAGAACTTCCCATGATGCAAAAGAGCAGAGGGTTTAAGGGGGGAGTTTCATCAACTTGCCAATGAATGAAAACTGGCTCAACAAGTTAAGACACCCAAATCAGAGGCTGATCATGCTGTGTAGTTCCAGACATGAATAATGAGGCTCCAGTTAGTAATAAAAACAATTTGTGAGTGGAGCAACACACTAGGGGATATTATCTGTGCAGTGAAACATTTTAATCAACACATTAGAGAAAGAAGACATGAACAACCATGAATGAGAAATGAGGAAAGCCAATGGTGCTATGATGAGAAGGGAGCTTTGTAATAGTTGCCTAATGTTTTAGAAGGAGCCAACTGGTCACTTCCTGTAGGGAGGGACATAATAATCCTTGTCACCCAACAAATTAGATAGAAAGATGCAAGCCGTGATGAATTGGGCTTCTGGACATCACCATTGGAGACCCACACCAGTGTTCAGACTGAGACAGCAACAGGTTTGAGTCAATTCAATTTATTATGATAGCACTTTAATAGTAGACTTAGCAGGGTTTTTTATATTTAGATTTCTAATGAGTAAGCCAGAGGTGACAGTGTGCTGAGGAAAAACTCCATTAGACAACATGAGGAAGAAACCTTGAGAGAAGCCAGAGTCAAATGGGAAAACTTCCTCTTGTGGGTGACACCAGATACTGGGAATATAAATCATTACCCTTCTACAATTGTATACTATAAAGTCAAACAGTAATACGTGTGTTGGCAGGATATTTATACAGTAGTCTTTATGATTACAGCAGCAGTTCTTAGATACAAGTCTACAGCATCCAACTGAGATTATCCACTGATACACGGGTGAGACTTGGACAGTGGGAAGTGCAAATCTTTAGAGTATTCAAGTAGGACCATCCACAGAAGTAGAGAGCGAATCACAAGGACCAAAGCTTCATTCAGAAGCTCCTGAGTGGCTTCAAGATATGACTATCTGCTGATAATCTCCAACTGTGCATGGATCACTAAGTTAACCCCACACTACACTGGTCTGTTTGATACTGTATGTTGAAGAGGATCAGCCCTGTCGCACATCAACCAAGCCTCCTGAGATCTCCTGAGTCCCACGTTTCATGTCTGTGGGTCAGAAGGTGTAGGTAAATTTACTATAGCAGCAGTATAACTCTGACAGTAGCGGAGGCTACAAGACAAATTACAGGTTTATATTAATGCGCTTGTTCTAATACATTATTGTTTCTATAGTAACAGCTCATACACAGGGACTTGTATGGTGGACACTCCAGATAATCTAATAAATGGGTCAAAAAAGTGTTGTTATTTTATAAAGAAAAATAATCATCGTATGGTGAAGCTTTCTGTAAGGAGATGTTTATTCAGCATTTATGGAAGGAGTCTCCAGTGTCAGTGCTTTGTATCAGGCAGAGGTAGAGATGAAACGTTAAGTTTTTTTTACTTGAAAGTCTTCAAGATGGTGGACGGCTTTTTTTTTTTTGTAACATGAAAAGCTGAATTTTTTTTATTAACTGTCTTATTAACTTCAAATGAAAGACTGTTCATAGCAGCTATAACAGAAGCAAGAACACATTTCATGAAACATTCCACAATTAAATTAAATGTAACTATAAATGGATAAAAAATGACGTCTTGTTCTTTAATTAATGAAAATGTAATTGTCTGCAAATTGCTGTGGTATTAGAGGAATACACAGTTCAGACAAACACTTCAGAATGTGCTGTAATAGAACAGTAACATCATCACATCACTCCATCATTGATTATTTTCCTGTAACAGCATGCCTTGCAGTGTTTCACTGCTTATGTATCACTGCTGTGACCCATTTCACTTCATTACTGGTGGTTCATAGTTTGAAAGATGTTGCACTTCCATCAAGGGGTATTCCACTCTGTACCTGGGTGTTTCGAAATACATTTTTGTGGATTTACGTAGCTGTTACATACCTCAGCCTGTGCAATGATTTATTTGGTGAACAAATGCTGCTTGTTGATTTACTCACCTCTTGGCTGAACTCTGCCTTTTACTCTGGAATTACGTACCTGTTTAATAATGCTACTTGAGGATTTACTTGTCTGTTTACTGAACTCTGTGTGTGGAATTACCTGTCAGTTGGCCAAACACTTTTTGTTTTGGTTATCCACTCATGAAGCATATATTTGTATTCTGCAACGTACTGGACTGTGACCTGTTTTGATCCCTTGCTGTGTTGTTTTTTTTTTTTTTTGCAAAGTTAATTTTCCAATACATTTATGATGTCTTCAAGTGTGGTTGGAAGTGTGACTGTTTATCACACTTATCTTTCAGTAACCACCAAGTGCGGGTGATCTATTCCATTAAGCATAGGTGATTAAAAGTTCCTAAGAAATTGTTTTTTTCCACAAACCTGCATTTTATAACAGCTTTTGATTTCTTATATAAACTGTAAAAGGTAGGCATTACATTTGCCTATCTTTTGGAATAAGACATCAAAAGGCATACTTGTGGTATAATCTGAGATATTTCCTTATTTTGGTTTTGGCCCGGATGACTGACAGACCTCATACACTCCAGCACTAGTGGTGTACATTCAAGATACACAGGATTACAAAGAATGCAAATATGACAACTGTAAGGCAACAGTACAGGTTTATAAGAATGACAAACTGCAGCACACTATAAACACAGAGAGCTGAGTGTGGTGATACACTGGTACTGGTCAAATCTACACCACAAAATCGCCAGTGCTGACTTCCCAGTGTTCATTTGTGTCCAGTTGAACCTCTATACACACACACGAGTTGTTTGTTTTAGTTGTATTACCATTCTGTGTATCTCTGTGTGTGTGTTTTCTATGGCCACTGTGCATGTTTATGTGTTAGGACAGGGATGGAGGTCGTGCCATGGGAGGAAGATGACATCATGGTGTCATGACGATTGTGGGCAGGGTCACTCAGGATCTCCACAGCAACGCCAGTGCCTTCCCACTGACTCTCCAAAGCCAATGCCCCTCCCAGACTCGTGCATCATGCACACACTCATCCTCAACACACTCATACACATATACACACATAGACCAATCTCAACCAAAACATATCATGACAGAGATTCTGACAGTGTGTTTATCTGAGGATGTAGGCAGATCCTCCCCTGCTATTTAAGTTTTAATTTTAAGCCAGTAGTAATGCATAAAATATCCACACAATAAAATAAAATGCATTATACCACATCTTCATTGAATTCTCATAACTGAAAGTATGAATAATTTTCTGCAATTCAAATCAAAATCTATATTAATATATTATTGCTCTAATACATTATCATTTCTATAATAACAGCCCATTCACAGGGATATGCATGATGGATGCTACATGTAATCTAAAGATAATAATAAACAGATTTTTTTTTTTTTTTTAAAAACTGTTGTTATCTAACAAAGAAAACTGTATAATTGTTGATATGGTGAAACTTTTGGTATTTATGTAAGGAGTCTCCAGTGTCAGTGCTTTGTAACTAACAGTAAGTCTTCCATCACTTCAAAGTCTTCAAGACATCTGACTTTGTGCTTTCTGGTTTTTCAGTAATATTTCAAGCTATGTTTTTTTTTTTTGTTCTGTTTTGTTTTTTTGCCTTTAAGAAAGAGAAAAAAGAGAGATCGGTGAGGGAAAAAAAAACATAAATTAACTTATCTTGTCGGCATTCCACAACATTAACCGTAATTATAAATGGTTGAAAAACACAACATGCTGTTCATTAGTAAATATAAAATTGCAATTTTTGGCAATTTGCTGTGGGATAAGAGGAATAAAACACTTCAGGAAGTGCAGTTAAAATAAAAATAATGGAAAATAATCCTCTTCAGGCTAGTAAGAGTAACACTGCTTTGTGTTGGGCTGCATCACACTACCTCATTGTTGATTAATTTACTTTAAAAGGATGCCCCCAAGTGCTTCATACCTTACCTAATAATGCTAAAGAAGTAATGAATTGATTTCTATTCCTCCTTTTTGGTGAATGCAGCTAGACACACTCCTGGGAAGAGATAAGTGCAGAACTGTGATGTTTTTATTACTGCAAAAAAGAACAAAGTCATTTTATGGCCTGGCTGATTGCTCTCTCCTACCTTCCCTTATAAATTGCTGTTTTTAATTTGTATGTTTGTGTGTTTGTGTGTGTGTGTGTAAGAGTGAGAGAGAGAGAGAGAAGGGAGAGAGAGACAGAATGTCCCTTTACCAATTCTTTTTAGTTTCATCTTCTATAAAAAAGGAACAAGGTGTGATTTGGAAACCGTCTCTGGGAAACTGGTGTGTTGAAACTTGAAACTACTGCGTGCTGTGTTACTCTGCTGTGTTGGCAGATTGGGACTCAGCTGGCTCTAGGAACACAAACTAGAATCAGACGTGTTCCCTTCTCCTCATCCCTTCATTCCCTCCTCGTCTTCATCAGGTTTGCTGGTTTTTCCTCTTGTCTTACATTCCCTCCTCCTCATTTCTTAGCTTTATTCTCCTCCTCCAATCTCTTCAACCACACGTTCACTTCCACCTCCTCTTCCCATTCTCGCTCACTCCACCTCCTCTCCTCTTTTCCCCTACGCTTACAAACTAATGCACCATCTAATGCACAAACCTGCTCCTCCTCATCCTCGCTCCCTTCCCTTCTCCTTTTCCGCAACCACCCTCCTCATCACTCATCCTCTTGTTCTCCAAACTTGCTCCATTCTTTCTTTCATCCATTCCTTTTATCGCTCCCTCCTCCTCATCCACTGGCTCAGTCCTCTCTTCAAAATTTGATTCTTCTTTATCTTACTTACACTAACTCTTGTCCTCCTCATCTTCAAACTCCCACCCTCATCATCATCCCTACACTTGTTCCCTCTCCTTATCCACAAGGCCACTCTTCTCTTCACACCCTCGTCTTCATCCCCTAGTTTGACTCAGTGCAGTGTGGGTGAAAGGGCACCTCCACCTCCTAGCGTGCGTATGCTCTGGGTGTAGCAATGTTAGCACATCTCTTCATGTGTGAAAGCAAGAGAGAAAGATCCCATAATAAAGCAATAAAACACGAGAAGGCTTGCGTTACAGTGATTTCATCAGGGGTAGGGGTGCTCTTAAGCACGATACGTGATAAAATCACTGGAACACACCCTCAAGCGGCTTATTGCTTTCATAAAATGGCACCAAAAACAATATGAAACAATATAAAATGCCAACGTTCAATAAATAATCGAATTTATTATTAATAATATTCACCAAGAACAATTTCTCTACCACACAGACTTGGAGTCTGTTTAGAAGTAAGCTTTTTGCTAAGCAACATAACAGAAAATGATTAGAATATACGGACAAAACAGTGGCTTAACTGTAACAGTTTTATTGCTTTAAAACCTGCGCATTAATACAGAATTCAATGATTGTGATGCGGTCACACATGTGCATGTATCAAGGATTTTACAATGGTTTTGACCATGGCTTAGCTAATCAAATTTAACATCGAAACCACATGCTTTACCAATGACACTTGATAATGTCACTTTTCATTTACTCAAACTAAACAGTAGCCTTACACTATGTTCACTTGTAGTTTGTTCCTTGTGGGTGTGTAGCGACTGCTACTGTTGTCACTTGTGGTCATGCACTGTACAGAGTTATTTTTTATGTTCCAATTATAAACAATAGTAGATATCCATCCATCCTCTGTACCACTTATCCTATACAGGGTGGTGGGGAGCCTATCCCAGGGGACTCAGAGCACAAGGTGGGGGACACCCTGGACGGGGTGCCAACCCATCACAGGGCACAATCACACACACTACAGACAATTTGGAAATGCCAATCAGCTTACAACATGTCTTTGGGCTGGGGGAGGAAACCAGAGTGCACAGAGGAAACTCTTGACGTACAGGGAGAACATTCAAACTCTGCCCACCCAGGGAATCGAACCCCAATCCCAGAGGTGTGAGCTTTATTTTTCTCGTATTGTCTCTATACACATTTAATGAGAGGTTGTATATGACAGGATGAGATGAAACCATGGTTATAAGATTTTCTTCCATTTTTGCTCATTAAACAGGGAACTAGAGGAACTGAAAAAAAAACCTTGGAACACACATGCCATGGGACTGTCCGAGGGAATCATTTGAGCCAGTTGTTTAGATTTGCCTCTTTACTGTGTCGTACCTAATTTGCATAGAATTGAGAAAATCTCTGTTAAATTATTGTTTCTCACATTTTGGCTTTGTTGTGACTCTGTGTCGCAAACATTCCTAGTGAAAGGATGGTCGTCTGTTGCTTTGTAGGATTACACACAGGTATGGTATGTACCTGCAAAGTTAGGCAGTCACTACACATAAGGGAGCATTAAGTACCATCGTTTGGACGTAGCAGAAGCAGAACATCATCTGGATGGTTTTCAAGTGACTGGATGGCATTTCAGAGGTGTAAATCTGACCTGTTAAGAGTTAAATTAGAGTTAAACCCAGCTATAATTTCCAATGAAGGCAAAGCTGATATAAAAAGTCAGAGGAGTGTTGGTGGTGGCTGTTGCCTTTCCAAAATTTAGATGGACTGAGTGTTTTTACAATTACCAGGAGAGCTGTTGCAAACCACAGGCATCTGTTAACTCAGTGAGTTACAACAGAGAGAGAGAGTCTGTCTTTCCTTTCTAGAGGCCAAATTTACCTATTTTTCTTTTTTAGTGTCTGATTTTCCTCTCCCTATGCTCCTGTGGAAACATTCTCACCCAGTCATTGCATGTTGTTCTCTCTCTTCTGTCACTTCGTAAGAGCTGATTTGAACATACTGTTTATTGTTCAGTATCGAGGCAGACAGAATTGAGATATGTGAGTCCAGACATTGTAGTCTTCATTAGCATTAAACTCACATGTTAACAGCATTTCTCTGCCATGTAATCTGCAGATCCGTAAGCCGAAGGCCTCTAGAGCTCTCCAGATGGAGCGGCCCCATCCAAAAGCACTAAAAGCTGCTAAAAACAGCCACCTGGTAAATGAGAGCTCGTGGTTTGGATCCTACAGTGGTGGAAGGAGCTCATTAGAAAAATCTGCAAAGGTTTGAGTCTTTCTGAAACACTACAGCGCACAAATGCAATGATCCAATTTACACTACCATTTTCTGCAGCTAATTCTAGCTGAACAATGCACAACTAAACATTAAGTTCACTTCCACACTAAGCCTAATTTTACATTGAGGCTCTCTCAGCACTTTTTTAAGATCTCATGAGGCCACAAACTTTAATTATTAAACTAGTGACTTTTTAAAGCATACTGTGACACTGGAATTACTATGAAGTAATTATACAAAATGGTTAGTGAACGCTCATAAGTACTTTCTAGTTTCAGTATTTAGTAAATGTAAGCTGGTGAGTGATGCCCCGATGAGCAGTCATTCAAGCTGAATTTCAAACCATGTGGAATTGATAAGAAATAGGTCAGATAATCTCTGAAGGAACAGCTTCTGGGTCTAATTTAACACTGGGTCTAATTTAATATTGAGTCTACTTTAATACTGGAGTTAAATTAATACTGGGTCTAATTTAACACTTGGTTTATTTTTATACTGGGATTAAATTAACACTAGGTCTAATTTAACACTGGGTCTAATTCTATACTGGAGTTAATTTAACACTCGGTCTAATTTTATACTAGGAATAAGTTAACACCCAGTCTAATTTAACACTGCAGTTAAATTAACACAGGCTCTATTTAACATGCAGTTAAGTTAACATTAAGTCTACCTAATTAAACACAGTAATTTAACACTGGGGTTAATTTTATACTGGGATTAAATTAACACTGGGGGTCATTTAACACTGGGTCTAATTTAATACTGGGGTTAATTTAACACTGGGTCTAATTTTATACTGGAGTTAATTTAACACTGGGTCTATTTAACATGAAGTTAAGTTAACATTAAGTCTAACAATAGGCCAAATTAAACACAGTATTTTTAACACTGGGGGTAAATTAACACTAGGTCTAATTTAACACTGGGTTTAACTTAATGTAAGAGCTCATTTAATACTTGGTCTAATTTAACATTGGGTTTAATTTTATACCGGGATTAAATTAACACTGGGTGTCATTTAACACTGGGACTAATTTAATACTGGGGTAAATTAACACTGAGTCTAACTTAAAATTTGGTCTAATTTAACACTATGTCAGATTTAATACTGGGTTTAAAATTAACTGGGTTCCAGTTTTTCAAAAATTTACTGTGACCTGTTCTCAGAAGCGCTTCTGTCAAAATAAGCTCCAGCAATGACGTCTGATTCAGCGTTGCAGGTATCCACCAGGTGGTGCCACAATCTCCAGCTCAATTACAGAAACTCCATGTGATAATAATTATAATAATAATTATAATAATAATAATAAACTTTATTTTATATTGCGCCTTTAAAAAGGCCTCTCAAGGCGCTTTACATAAGGGTATATAAACATGTATTAAAAAAACAGTTAATAATAAAATACAATTCAATTATTAAGAACAATAATAGTAATAATAATTAAATAACAAAAAAAAACAAAACAAAGTAATCAAGTAAAAGCAATCATAAAGAAATACGTTTTGGAAGGAGATACTGTATATTTCAAAATGAGCTCATGAATGTTTGCAGTATGTTTCTTTATACAATCACATCCTATGTGTTTTACCCTAAAGGTCAAATCCTTTGCCTGAGGAAAAGTAGAAATAGGTGTAACAGATGTAAACATCCAGCGTTTACCAGTGAACTGAGTTAAAATATTTACTTTTACATTTATGGCACTTGGCAGACGCTCTTATCTAGAGTGACTTGCAATTATCTCTTTTATACACCTGAGCAGCTGAGGGTTAAGGGCCTTGCTCAAGGGCCCAGCAGTGGCAGCTTGGTGATACTGGGATTTGAATTCACAACCTTCCGATCAGAAGCCCAATGTCTTAACCACTGAGCTACCACTTCCAAAATATAGAGAATACAGTATACACTACAGTGTTCACTTCTCAGTTTATGAATTCAACAAATAACTGGGTCTTAACGTAAATCTCATGTAAGTCTCAACGTCAGTAAATTCCAAGTAAATAAGTCACCTTTATGTATTCCTTTAATATGGTATTTTAATAAAACAAATCTAGGATTATTAACCCTATTTCTAGATATTATAATTAATTTCAGTTTAAATTGGTCTTATTCTTTTCCTATATAATTATGTTCCTTTCTGGAAGGAAATAATGGAAATATGCTAAATGATGTGTCATTTATTTGCCTTATATTTAATATTATTTTTGTGGTATCAGTTGACTCTTTCAGCTGAAGTGTCTCTCTCTCTCTCTCTCTCTCTCTCTTTCTTTCTCTCTCTCTCTCTGCTTGTTTGGGAGTGTAATCTGTGTGTCATTAATCTCATTTGTTCAGTGTATCAGCATCATTAACATTCATTTGCAAGCCCATTAAAGCTAGAGCTAAACCTGTGTTGTAGAGTGCATGTATGTGTGTGTGTGTGTGTGTGTGTGTTTGTGTGTGTGTGTCTACATGTTGTTATTGTCAGTTTACAGCAGTTGACAGTGAACATTCTCACTCGATGGTACATATAGTCCTGTGAGGCTTGTTGAGGCCTGAGCTCATTACAGCTTGATTTGTTTGTTTGATAGGGAACAAAATGGATGTGCTTGAGGAGTAATTCAAAATGGACGTGTTTAATGAATTCATAACTACACAACTTCAACCACTCATAATGGTCTTTGACAGGCGGTGTTACGATGTAGTGTACTGCTCTCTCCATTTACACTGATGGTGTTATTGTAATGTTGGCAATCATGGATTCATATTTAATTTTACACTCTCCTTAATGCTCCCTGCTTTGCTGAGTGATTTTCTTCAGCTTCAAAACATGCTTTCTTACTTCATTTAGAAGATGCAGAAACTGAGGTTTATGCTTTCATAGCAGCACGCTGAGACTATTCCAGTTTTCTTTAATAGCTGCTTTGGCAAAATCCTTACACAGGCTTGAGTCATTCATTAATCTTCAGTAACTGCTGCTATCCTGGTCAGAGATCCGAAGCCAATCCCAGGACCACTGGGCACAAGACAGGAATATACACTCTGTGGGATGCTTGTCCATTACAGGACATCACACACACACACACACACACACACAAACTAATTTACACATGGGCCATTTTAACACAGTCTTCAATATAATCCTATTTAAACTGCCAGGATCATCATAGACATCATGGTTATTATTTTACAATCTCTCCATAACTGTTGTTTTCTGGTCCTCTTGTAAAATATAATTTTAAATATATCTTTTCTCTTTTCTCCCAGCTTTACTTTTTTGTTAAATGGTCTTGAATGTCAGCAAGGTGCTAGCTCCATTTAAAAATGATTAGTCCTAGTTATTATTATTACTATCAGAGTGTGCTCCCAAGTGTTTTCAAATACTGCATCTCTCTACAGTATGCAGCTACAGCTGGGGTCATAAGTTTACATACGCCTTGCAGAATCTGCAAAATGTTAATAATTTTTTCAAAAAAATAAGAGGGATCATAAAAATTGCATTTAGTTTTTTATTTAGTACTGCCCTGAATAAGCTATTTCACATAACAAATGTTTACATATAATCCACAAGACACAATAATAACTGAATTTACACAAAAGAACCAGTTCAAAAGTTTACATACGTTTAATACTGTGTTGTTATCTGGATGATCAGTGACTGTTATTATGTTTTGTGATAATTATTCATGAGTACCTTGTTTGTCCTGAGCAGGAAACTGCCCACTGTTCTTCAGAAAAAACCTCCAGGTCCTGTACATTCTTTGCTTTTCCAGCATCTTCTGCATATTTGACCCCTTTCCAAGTGGATACATGATGTTGAGATCCATCTTTTCACACTGAGGACAATTGAGTGACTCATACACAACTATTACAAAAGGTGCAAACATTCACTGATGCTCAAGAAGGCAACACGATACCTTAAGAGCCAGGGGATATAAACTTTTGAACAGGATGATCTTGTAAATTGTTATTATTTTGCTTAAAGATCTTATTTTTTCATTCAGTTACTTATTTACGTTTCCCAGAAGACAAAGTAATAACTATCTACACCAATCATCTTATGATCAACTTATGACCCCAACTGTGTAACGCTGAGCAACCTTAATGAAGACCGTACACACATGCCGTGAGGAGCATCCATCGTATTCTGCAATGTATTTCATAGTACAAAGAGAAAGTAATTGTAATGTAATGCATTTTAAGTTTGCAAAGCTTGCATTTGCAAAGAAGAGATCTGGGACATTTAGCTAATATTGCTAAATCTCAATCATACATACCACACACCTACTTAAACTTTGTAACTTTTGAACACAAACACAATTAAATCTGTGAATTTAATTGGGGTGGGGGGTCTGGGGGGTGTGACACTTAACAGTTAAGCTTTTAAATAGGGAGCAGGGATACATTTGGTCTTTTAGACCATCTTAATTTGTCCAGACATTAATAAAGGCCTTCTATTAAAGGTGCACTCTGTATTTTTACAGCCCTCTATTGCCCATGAGAAGAATTGCAGTTAAAATTTTTGCTGCCTTCCAATTCACCTACTATCCATCCTAAATAGTATCCGAGATTAGAATTAGTGTGTCCCAAAGCATAGTATGTTGAAATGAGTATCCCAAAGGTACCTGGATGGTCTACTATTGTGATGTGTTGGTATGTCCTAGTACTTGCATACTCTTTTGCTACATGCTCAAAAGTGTGTACTTTTTCTTCACAGAAAGAGTACATACTTTTAGTGCATAGTACAAGTAGAAGAATTGGGATTTTTCTGAGTGCCTGGACATCACTAATACTCTATATTGTCCTACAGCATAACATGTTGCTGTTAAAAATGAAATATGTCAGTTTAATTCTGCAAAAAAATGACTTTGAATGGTTAACCGCCACCATGTAGTGCACTAGACAGAGTGTACAGACCATTATTTCCTACAAGGCAGCAGGGAGCAATTTGGGACTCTGATATTAGCATGTCCTGATCATAATAAAGGCTATAAATGAAACTTGGTTGTGAATGGGATCCCTCCTCAGTGATCAAAGAGCTCAGTAATTAAGGTAGTGATGTTGAATGTGTTATGTTCTGCTCCTGTGGTTAATGTGTCACTCATTAAAACAATAAGTCATGCTTTCTTGACGTGAGATGCTGGAGCAGAGGGCTGGCTTAAACTCATAAAAGCAAGGAGAGTGACCTTTGAACTCTTTGCTCCACTCAGTGTGCTTGCCTTGGGGCGATGTCACCTGAGCCACCTCGCAGGTCCAGCCTGTTGCTGTAGAGACACTGAATAATTGACAGGGTGCGGCCCAACGGCTTCAGGTGTGCCACGATAGAGTGTGTGTGTGTCTGTGTGTGTGTGTGTGTGTGTGCAAAGTAAGACAACAAAAAAATAGGGGAGGTGCTTTAATGAACTATAGTGAATGCATTGATTTTGTGGGATCTGGGCGATACACACAGACACACACACACAGAAAAATGGAGGGGGAAGTGGACGACGAAGACGGGATGTTCACCAACATCTCTCTGGCTGATGACTCAGGTAAGGGCTCGGCATGTCATGTTTTGGCGTCTGCTCATCTGAACTCAGAAACTACATTTGGGTCATAATGAAAAGGAAACTTTTGATTGGATATGAACAAACACACACATACACACACCCGCATTACAAAGAACACGTTATCGAACAGGAACATGTGGGTTTTTCCAGTTGACGCACATCTTGTGGTGGTAAATTGAACTTTCCGCATGACATGAGGGTTAAATAATATGTGCAGGCTATTAAATACATCTCCACAACAACAATACAACATAATTGGGATATAAAAACAGGAGTGCAAATTAGATTAAGGTCTTTTGGTGTGGCTTTTTCTTCCTCTCTCCCTCTTACACAGACACAAACAGAGGCACACACACAGGAGGGAATTTGCTGACTCTGCATATACAGTATACATCCTCGTGATCGCTTACTGCATAGCATACCATCAGGAGGTCACGCGCGGAGTAGGCAGCACTGGTTTTTCCTGCTCAATCACAGTGTGTGTGTGCTTGTGTGTGTGTGGGGGGTGTGAGTTTTAACTGTTGACAAGATGACAAAGGCTACATCTTATATCCTTGTTTGTTAACCATCTGGTCACATTATTGAAATGCATTTATACGGACAAATTAAAGGAAAAACCAACATAAGCTGTCTTAGTAAGATGTTGAGCCACTATGAGCCACCAGAAAAGCTTCAAATACCTTGGCATCCATTCTAATCATCTCTGGAACTGTACAAAATAGATGAACACCATTCTTCCAAAAGATATTCCTCTGCTGGTGTTTTGATGATGGTGGTAGAAAGTGTTGTCTAACACGTCTCCATGCATAGGGGACTATGTTTTCCAGCACCACGTCGGTTGCGCTTTCATCAGTGGATGTTTGTGGACGTCCACTTCTCGGTTGGTCTGCAACACTTCCAGTTTTTTTGAATTTGTTAATAGGTTTGGCAACAGTGTCGTGTGTGATGTGCCTGCCATGTTTCCTGTTAAAATCCATTGCAACCTTGCGACAGCTTCTCGATCCAGCCATGAGAATGATTTCAATATGTTCTTCTTTTTGTTTTCTTAAAGGCTATTAGAAAAAAATATATAAATATATATATAAACAAACTAAGTATGAAAAATTTTGGAAGACATTTTGATAAAAAGCGTTAATTTCCCCTATATATGAACACTTTTGGGACACCCTGTGTTTTCGTGCTCATCAAACCATTCAGTGAGCCCCCTGTGGTTGGGGGCGGAGCCATCCTTGAGGAGACCACACCCATCAGGATAGAAATATAGAAATGTTTCCTCATAGGATAAAAGTGATCAGTCAGATCAAATTTGTATTGATTTGCACTGATGGTTCACTCTAAGTGGATTCCAAAGCATGCCAGCAAAAAGAAGTAAATGCCCCCATAGCATTTTTCCTGTCATTTGTCACCCATCTGTATGTAGCAAGAAGTTAAGTGCTATATAATAATTCACATACAGATACATAAAGATATAGCAAAACATTGTGTGAGGTAAGATATGTACTTTCTGATATGAATACAGGAGCAAATTCTCATGCACACACACACCCTCACCCACACACACACATACATACATTCTCTAACAGTCTTTGCTCTGTTTTGGAGCAGCATATGGGGTCTAAAGTGTGTGAGTCTGGTGCAGGCTAATCATCTTACAGTATGTGATCACATAGCCGCAGCCTGTAGTCTCTGAGTGTCAGTGCTTGGGGACAACACTTGTATCATGTAGAGAATCTAGCCTTTTTAGCCATCCACTCTCTGCACTGCGTACAGTGATTGCATAAACATACTCTAAACACACATACACACATTGCAGTGCTTAGGAAATGTAAGTCAAATGGTCCAGTGTTATCCATCTGCAGCTCATCATATGATATAAAGCCCCAAGAGAAGCTCCTGTTTGGCCAGAAGAATTCTGGTGAGAATAGATTTGTTGAGTGAAGGTGAAGTTGACCAGTAGCCCTGCTGCATCAGTGTCTGAAAGAGTGAATGTTTATTCATCTTTAGTAACCAATTCATCCTGGTCATGCAGTGGTGGATCCAGAGCTTAACCTGGGAATACACCCTGGATGGGATGCCAGTCCGAGGCTCATTCACACACTCATTCTCAGAGTAGCCAATCCACCTACTGGTATGTTTTTGGGAGGCGGGAAGAAACCAGAGAACCCAGAAGAAACCCACACAAACAGAGGGAGAACATGGGAAACTCCACACAAACAGTAACCTGAGCTTAGGATTGAACTGGGAACCCTGGAGCTGCGAGACAACAACACTACCCACTACTCTACCATGCCACCCACAAACCTCTATATTGCTTTAATTTTAGTTTTCTATAATATTTTCCATCCCAGCTATATTATATTATAAGATTATATTATTGTATTATGGTGATGGTGATGCATTGGGTAGCGATGCTGCCTCACAGCTCCAGGGTCCCATGTTTGATCCAGAGCTCAGATTACTGTCTGTGTAGAGTTTCGCATGTTCTCCTCGTGTGTGCATGTGTTCTCCAGTTTCCTCCCACCTCACAAAACATGCAGTAGGTGGACTGCATATACTAAATTGCTCCCAGGTATGAATGAGTGTGTGAATGTGTGTGTGCAGGCTGCCCTGCGATGGACCAGGTGTCCAAGGAAGTTATAGGGAATGGGAATGTGTTCCTATGAGAGAAGATTGACTCATGTAGCTACCACTTTATGTAATATGTAAAGAATAAAATAGATGGGGATGTGCTGTTATAGGAAAATAATCAACAGTAGGGTAGTGTGATGTGACTTAATGTGGCTTTCCCACCCTGAACTGGCTTATTTTCCATGTCCTGAAGTATGTTATTCCTCTTATACCACAGCCATTTGCCAAAAATTACATTTACATTTAATGTTGTTCCCTCACTAGTCTTGTCTTTCAATGTCCTCTGTCAGGAAGACTTTCCCATAGTGGAAAACTTACTGACTGTTACAAAGCGCTCACACTGGAGACTCCTTCCATAAATGTTAAATAATCTCCTTACAGAAAAATCTCCATATTAAAGAATATACATTTTTCTTTGTTAAATACCAGCACTTTTTTTAAGTTGTTTATGTGGAGCGTCCTCTGGACAAGTCCTTGTCAATTGGTTGTTACCATGAAAACAATAACCTATTAGAAAGAGTGCATTAATATAAACCCGTGATTTGCCTTGTAGCTGGAACTACTTTTAGATCTGCTACTATAGAAAATGAATCAAAAACATCTGACCAATCAGAATCAAGAATTCAACAGGGACATACATTTATTTGAGATATAGAAAAGTATGCAGATTTAATTTATTTTAATGAATGCGAAAGACCTAAACATGAATACAAGGACAAACAAATAATCCCAGTCCTGCAGTTAAAAACAAACAAATAAACAAACAAACAAAAAAAACCCTGAGACCCAGAACAGTATTAGCCATCACTAGGGGCGTAACAATCGGACGACTTGGATCAATGAATCAATTTAAAAGGCAATGTTTAAAATGAATCAAGGCAACAATCATAAATAAGCGATTATACTTGATTATTAAAAATCAATTTTATTGAAAAAGGACAGACAATTGGTGTGTTAAATTTTTTATTTTTTTTAATGATGTCTAAATAGAATAGCAAGGTGATTTGCTCACAACTCTGATACTTAAAATATTATGTTACTACATTAAAATACCACATCACTACGTCGTCATGATTGGTAAATTGACAGTACCCCTGATTCTGAACAAAGGTGGTCCCATATCCATACGAGGCTACTAATTTTTTCATATTGTATCACTGCAAATTCAGTGGTATCGTCAAATATCGAATCGTTGCCTTAAGTATCGTATCGTGTGGAAGGTTCACACCCTCTCCACCTCTGAGTTTATATCCACTCCACCTTTGGATGGATCTCAAATAACACATTTTTAGACATGTAGTGCACTATATAAGGTGTATAACCTATTATTCTATCATCTACTTAGGGCACCTATATACGAAGTGATGAGGAATTTAGGATTCAGCCATGAGTATTGGCCATTGACGCTTTGTTGGCTCCCTCTAGTGGTCAGAGTCGGTATTACAGTAAAACTCCCTCCGACCCCCCAGTGTGAGGACTTTGGTGTGTAGAGTCATCATTCCAGAGAGCCTTCGTGGGTGTTTTTCTTACCACGGAGAGATTGTTATTTTATCCAGAAGCTCACAGGCGGTAAGACGATGCATGCTGTTATAGTCACTGAGCTTCTTGTTTGTGTATTTTTATTATTTCTGGGGTAACGGTAGCTAGCAGTGGCACAGCTAGTGTTAGCAAGTTAGCGCCAGATTTAATGATTTAGTTTAGTCTCGCTTGCTGAGTACAATATATTATCCGCGGCTAAATAAAATATAATGTTGAAATGTGTGTTGTTATTTAGTGATATATGAACAGTTTTCGCTATTTGTGTAGCGCTTGTGACTTTGCTAATAACAACAACAACAAATAGTAAGAGTTAGCCACCTTTCATAGCCGAGATTAGCCTGAATGTAACGTTACTTCTTTAGCTTGCTAGCAAGACGTGGTTTGTAGCTGTGACATAAAACTCCATGTCATAAAGATTTTAGTGTTTTTCTGGGGTTTAGTTAACATTAGGAAGACGTGCTTGTTGTTTGGCTCAATTAAAAACAACGGGGTGTTCCAGCTCAGCAAAGTTTCTTCACTTTCAGCTCTTTTCAGGGGAAAGTAGCTAGTGTACGTCCAGAAAGGTCGCTACAAGTCGCCGGATGATGTCATCGATTAATTAGCATATTCATCGATTCGTCACGAGTATTTGCATATCAAAATGCATTACGCAAAAAAGATAATTTTCTAAAGATATTTAGAGTGGAGTTTTAAACGAATAGAATATAATCAAGGAATAAAACTAGGAAAATAAATAACGTCTAATTTATATTTTCCTACAGCAGCACACTGTCATGTTTTATTCTTCTTATACCACACCGATTCACCAGCGCTTATATTTTTAAACATAATTAATGAAATTAATTAATGAAGTACACATTCTCCAGTCCTTCTCCCACCAGCCTCTCACTTAAAGTTAATAAGATACTAAAAAACTGACACTGGAGACTTCTTCCGTAAATGTTAAAGACACGTGTAAAGAGCTTCACCATGTCAACAAATTTTGTATATTTATTTATTTATCTAAATAACACGTCTTGTTGATTTCAGCCGACTGTGACTCTGCAGCCCTGCGCCCTAGACCAGACGAGCAGCTCTCCACCATGAACTGTGACATGGATGGTAAATACACAAAAACCTTTTTTTTTTTTTGAAACCTGTTTTTGAACAAATGTTCAGTGTGGTCATGTTTTATTCCTGCGCTTGTTGTCCAATAAGGAGACATGGAGAATCAGGTTGAAGTGGAGGAGAAGACACGCCTCATTAACCAAGTGCTGGAGCTCCAACACACACTAGAAGGTAAAAGTTAACGACACAGCATTTCTCTGGGTATTTTATCTCAACAGTCAGCATTTCTCTCAAATGATTTATTGGCTTGTTTAAATCTAGCCAGTTTTAGACTGTGTGCTTTTAGTACTTGTCACACTGTATGAGTAAAATCTTGGTCGAATTCTACAATAGACATACAAACATGTTCTCCATGTCAGATTGTACGATGAAGATCCTCTAACAATAGACTGGCAATTAAGGAAAATTACACGTTCTGCTTCTCATCAGTCAGTGTGATCCAAGCTTAAAGAAACAAGCCCATTCTTCAAAGTATACATCCTTAATAAGGATACAGGAAGCTGTAATTCATCCGTTATTTATTTCCATGCCGTTATAATGAGACGTCAGAGAGATGTTCTCTCTACTGACACAATTCAACGATCCGCTCTTCTTTTTACCCAAAAATTTCAGAGCTCTAAGTTCACCAGTTTGTGGCATGATGTTGATGTTTCTCCATTTGGCAGAAGCTACTGATTATTTTAGTCGTACAGTTTCATTTTCTGTACACCAGAGGATAAAGTTGGCATGACCTCCATTGCTAAAAGCACAAGAAATTCACAACCTCCGTTTATATGCACGTTGATAGAATTTTTGAGTGAACATACAGTGTAGTCTCAGTAGTCATGAGCCAGGACTGGTTACGAATTAAAATAAAATCTAATAAGCGTGTCTCTGTCAAACCCTAGCGTTTGGGACACACCCTATATTACACAGCTGCGATATACTTCCTCCACTGTAATATTGCCTGGTGATTCACTCTGGCTCAGACACACTCATACCATCCTAAAGAGCATTAGTGATTCACTCTCATCTTAATGGATCTAATCTTCCTTCCTCCTCTCTTTCAAGATCTCTCTGCCCGAGTGGATGCTGTGAAGGAAGAGAACCTGAAGCTGAAGTCGGAGAACCAGGTTCTGGGCCAGTACATTGAGAACCTCATGTCAGCCTCGAGTGTGTTTCAGACCACTGACACCAAGAGCAAACGGAAATAAACACGTGGAGCATTGTCTTCATTCCCAACGGCTAGCTCATCCTTCCACAGAGGCCAGTATGCACCAATGTTCAGGCTTTCACACGTACACCCATGAGCTCTGAGTTTATTTTGTTCTATAAAAACTTATTTCACTCTTCGCCTCTGCATTCATTGCCTTATCGTCCTGGCAGGTTGTGGATAATGCTCATGCTGAGAGACATATGCTCTGTTAAAGAGGTCATTTTCAGTCTGTGGTCAGATATCGACAGCATTAATGCACATCAGCTTCTCTGTAGGTCTTTTATTAGCTTCTCATCAACCCATTTGATAAAATAGTGCAGTCTTCTTTTTAAATACAGGGCAAACACAATTTTGTTTTAGTGACCTGCTTGTTTTTTTTTTTTTGTACTTTGTCACTACATTATGATATGTTAAAGATGAAAGCGCAGACGAGACGTGCCGTGAACTCTGCAGCACAGGAAGATTAACCTGAACGTGCATGAGGTGCCATTATGTATTCTTCCAAAGAGACATGCATGATTTAAGAAGCTGATATTGATGATTATTGGCGAATGAATGGCAACGATGTAGAACTATCATGGACTATAAATTTATACTGTATTCAGTTTATTTTGCATTAACAGTCAGAGATGGAGTTGATAAAAAGTCAGTAGAGGTAGTAGCTCCTCTACAGTTAAGGGGCTGTTTATAAATATTCAGGGGCCATAAGTGACATCCTACTTGGGCCCCATCAGACAAAGACAATGTCTTTATTGTCACATATGCAAATACAGTACAGTTACATTCTTTTCTTCGCATATCCTAGCTTGGGTCCGCCATGATACAGCGCTCCTAGAGCAGAGAGGGTTAAGAGCCTTGCACAAACGCCCAGTAATGGCAGTTTGGTCATTCTGGGCTTGAACCCACACCCTTCTGATTAGTAGCCCTGAGCTTTAACCACTGAGCCACTACTGCCACCAGTATGCATGCTTGTTAGACATAGAATAGGCCTGTGCATCAGGATGTCAACTACTTTGCGTCACCAAGCCAGATACAATTTTCACACCACAAGGGGGCCTTCTATGTGAAATCCTGATACATGAGAACCATGAACTCAACATCTCCAAAAGATTTGTAGATCTCAAAAAAATTATTACAATATATACACTATATGACCAACAGTATGTGGACACCTGACCATCAAACCCACATCACACATGGGCCTTCTCCAAACTTTTGCCACGTAACTGGAAGCACATTGTGGTATAGAATGTCTTTCTATGGTGTAGCATTAAGATTTCCCTTCACTGGAACTAAGGGGACCAAACATGTTCTAGCATGACAATTCCCCTGTGCATAAAGCAAGCTCCATGAAGAAAGGGGTTGTGAAGTTTTTTTGGAAAGAGTCCAACTCCAACACTTTTGCGATGAACTGGAATATTGACTGTGTGCCAGACCTTCTCGCCCACGACATCACTAAAGCTCTGGTGGCTGAATGGGCAAAAATCCCAACAGCCACGTTCCAGAATGTAGTGGAAAGCCCTCCCAGAAGAGCAGAAGCTGTTATAAGGGTGTTATAATGCCCTTGGTTTTGGAATGGGATCCACATGAGATGGTCAAGTGTTCACAAACTGTTGGCAATAGTGTACGAATTAAAAAACAAACAAACAAACAAACAAAAAAAAATTCATTCTTACGGGGGCCCTAAGTGACTGCTTATAGAGCTAGAAGCCGCTCTGTGTGTTAGAGACGAGAAGACTGTTCCATAACTACCGAGGGTCACTTTCTTTCTTGATTGAGCAGATTTTTAAATAGATGCATGGTGGCTAATAAATGAGATCTAGGCTAGGTTATTTAGCAACTTCCCAAGTCAGATACTATCACACTAAATAGTTAAGGTAGTACTATTTAGACATAACTAGTTGCAGCAGTATGCGATTTGGGACACGATTTTTCCACAATACTGTCTTCCAGTTTAATTTTTAAGTTACAAATACAGACTGCTGCTTACAGAGAGACATTTCCTTTCACAAAGGAGCAGAAAGTACATCAGCTGTTGTCTTTGTTTCACAGATAACAGACAGCAACAGGAGTAAAACCCCTGTTTGGTTAGCGCTAGTTCTTGGACATTGACTTGCTATGTCAGGGCTGTTAATTTTTCACTGCTCTGTTCTCTGATTGTTTACTCTCATCTTATTCACTTTGTTTAACAGCATCTTCAAAATGAATAAATACAACTGTAGCAAGAGGTGGAAAGAGAACAGTAGATTGCACTAACATTACAGTGAAGTGTAGAAAGGATGACTTGCTGGATACATGAAAGGACAGTGGAGATGAGGATGTGAGACGGCACTAATAAATGGACCGTCTGGCTTTTACAGTAAAAAGGGAAATAGCAGCCGTGTTGAGTGATATTGATCTGAGAGAGTACTCTGGATCCACGGGTGCATTTGATTTCTGCAAACCATGTAGACAAAGTAGAGCCGGGAAATAACAAGACAATAACTTTAGATACGTCTCCAACGCGGTCTCACTAAATAAACAGATTTTAGAGGTGCAGCGTATGAGTAAGGTAGAACTGATTAGATTAATGTAATTACATTTTCTGGACATTAATTAATGTAGAGATAGCAATGTTACAAGTGTGACACTTCACTGTGCAACATACAGAACTCAAGTCATAAACATGATAGAGCTTCATTGTTACAAAGGAATGGTCATGTATTACATTATTTATTATTGTGTTAATGTACTTTAATAATGTATATGAACATTTCTTCAGGTATTAACTTGAGGCTGCACACATCCAATGTAGATAAAGCCTTGCGTGTAAATTGTACTATTACAAACTTGTGTTAATAAATTGTTTTTGCTTTTGCTTAGTTTGAGTCTTTTATTTTGTGCACACTGTTTTGTATTAAATGTTTATTTCCAACTGCAGTGTTCAGATTACAAACAAACAAACGTAACTTAAAAGCATTTCTTGCATGACAGAAACCAGAAAAACAATACAGAGTAAGTAAGCTGAAAGTATCCTGTGTGATAGATGAGGGCTCACAGTGAATCATTCTGTGTGCCGATGGCTATAGTCACAAATTATCTCAAAGAAATGGTTACAAAAATGAAATGTCACTGTATTCCCCTTATCCCAAACGTGATGCCTTAGCGAAGATGTGTTACCTTCTTAAGGGTGCTTTTTGTGCTAATATGAAAAGAAAAGAGAAGAAGGGTGCTTGTGATGCACACACTCAGTATAACAACGCTCTTACCAGTTTTGGCAGGTATTGGCTACCTAACCATCTAGCTGCTTATGTAGATTAGATTTATCATTAATGCAGATGAAATTGGTTTAACTCTGGTGATGAGGAGGGTGTTTGTCTATGCTGTTGATTTGAAGGCAGAAAATCAAGAAAATTTGAGCTGCTTGTGAGACTTCACTCTATGCAGCCACAGTTAAAGTGGGATTTCATATTTGTCCCAAAAACAGAGTTGTTATTTTTTAGTTACATTGCAGTGTTGGAATAAAGTATTAAATGTTTTTTGATTTATGCGTCTCCTTACATTCACTCACTAACATTTAAGTGAGGCTCATTTTTCTAGCACCCTGTCCTTCATGTTTGTTTTGCTCATTTGCCCCCAACTTGTGAGAGACAAGGGAAAAAAAAAAAAAAAAAAAAAAAGCACTGAAAAGGTCAACACTTAAAGCATTCAACTGTGCCACAAAAAAAAAAACTGAGCATGTTTTAATAGTAGATGCATTCTGCCACTTCCCATAGGAAAATATGTAAATTGTGTGCTGGTGGTTGAGATTTTAAAAAAAAAGTGTGTGTGTATTTATATATATATATATATATATATATATATATATATATATATATATATATATATATATAAATATAAATATAAACATTACACACACAAAGTCTGAAAACTGCAATGCCGCTATTAGGCTAAAGGGAAAATGATGTACATTTCATTTTTGGCCAAACTATTACATTAAACAGTAAAGCTGATTGCAACTGGATTCTTTTGGTCCGCACGTGATTACACTGGAGTCTGAAATTACATTTTAGTTGCTCACATTAGCTTTGCTTGCATTTTCTTCTCTACCTCATCATATTTGTGTAGAATAATGAGCTTTCTAACTGAACGTTTGAAGAGAATGATTACATACATTGGCCATGTTTAAAATATCACGTCTTTAGTTTGCCAAACCACAAAGCCTTGTCAGATGCTGTGCGAAAACAGATTCAGATTCTACAAGTCAAACTCTCCCTCACTATAAACTAAGAGTGATAACTACAGAACGCAAGATTTTTAAAATCTCCAACATCAAACTCATCTTCTAAGCAACATACAAATAATAAATATGTTCAGTGCACTTTCTTTTAAGCAATAAAGCTAAAAACGCAATAACTTAAACACACAAAACTGGCGCTAACTCCTTTTAAATAAGTTAAAGAACACTTTTTGAAATAATCACAAACATGACGTAATGTCGGATTTGAAATTAGTTCCTTCCAAATGCATCTTTCTTTCTTACCCTTCATATCAGTACGTGCACAGTCAGTTGTAAAATCTGGTCTCATTGCTACTTGTTCAGTCCTCTCATGAGGAAATACAGCAGAGTTTTCATTGGTACTAAACTGAAAGAGTAACCCAAACTACTGGTGGAGAGGAAGACTAAGATAAAGAGAAAGAGAAGGAGGAGCTCCGGTGGAGGGGTGGAGCCTGTGGTCTTCACAAAGCCAGGGGCATGCAGCATTTAGAGAGGCAGAGAGGGCAAGAAAAGGAGAAAGAGAAGGGAACAGGGAGAAAGGATAGGAAACAGGCCCTTCAGTCCTTCCGTACTCTTCTTTTTCTCACAGCCTGTTTCTGTCCATCTCCAGCGCTGTCAATCCCCTCATCAGCATCCTTCATCTGCGGGAAGGACATTAAAATGAATACATTTATTCAACAATAAACTTGTTATAGCTGGTTTAGTTTAGTGTACAGTAGTGTTCCTCACTTTCTGTCCTCAAGGTCAAAGGATAAATCGCAACATAATACAGTATTCATGAACCACTAATATTTCCTTAAACAGTTCTTTCGCCAAGGTGCTAAAATTGTCTTGTAACATTATGTATATTGTCATAAAGAAAAGCTTTGAGAATAACTAGAGCAATTCACAAAAAAATGCCTATTTAGTACTGAATGCAGCTTATTGAGAAGACTTATAGAGACTTCACATGGCCACTATGCGTGTTTTAAAAAAGGATTTAATTAATATAACATCTACAAAAAGCTCGTGCAAAAACAAAAAAACAAACAAACAAAAAAAAAAACATTTATGTGTAGCAACAGAATGGCCGGGCATTTCAAAAGCCGCTCGAGTCAGTGTGAACATGTAAACCAGGCAACTCTGGTGATTACGCAGCCTTTTAATGTTGTTGGGGGTGCATGAGGACAAATTTAAACCACAAATGTAATGTGGCCACATGCATCCCCGACCACTTCTTCAGATGCTCCAAGTGATCAGAAAACAGGACACATTTAACCTCAATAATACCTGTATTTAACGCTGTCCACTTGTGATCAGAATCACCGAAGACACATCAAAGTGTGAATGGTCTCTTTGGGTATATTGTGTACATGCATTTTTTTATTTTACCCCAATTCTTTTACTAATTTAGTCCAATTCCCACCCACAATTTCCATCATACAACAGCTACCAGCCCGAAGGGTGAAGGCTTTCATGTGCTTCCTCCGAGACACGTGAACCCAGCCAGCTGCATCTTTCATAGCGGCGTAACACATTCGGAGGAAAATGCTATCCGCCCCCTTCCACATACATGAGCTCACAGATTGCTGTGATTGATAGGTGCAAGAGAGTATAGCCAGTTTTGCTTTCTTGGACTCCCAGCCACAGAATCACAAGCATTTTAATCTAATTTCCTTATAAAAATAAACATATGTTTCTAATGTCTGTATTTTCTAGATTATAAAAACCAAATACTTATGTATAAGGTCAAACTTTGAGATCTGATACAGGTTATGACAGAGGTTCCCAACCCTGGTCCTGGAGTACAACCTGTCCTGCACATTTTAGTGTTTTCTCTGCTCACACACACCCACTTAAACTTACAAAAGGGTATTAATTAACTGGTTAGTGAAATCAGGTGTGTTGTAAGGTGTGTTGGGACAATACTAAAAAGTGCAGGATAGGTTACTCTAGAAACAGGGAATGTGTAACCCTGACATGCAATTTAGTGACTATCACATTTAATCTTCCAGATGCACACAAATTACACAGGTGAACACAAACCTTTCATACACACATTCACATACTTACATAAAGTATAACAATGGCCTAATACTTTCATCAATCAAACCGCTGGTGACATTAAGATATGCACTCGGCTGGTTATTTTAGCTAGCTCACAGGTCCTGGTGAACCCCTGTCCTGCTTATTTTAGTGTTTTCCCTGCTCCCAACACCCCTGATTCAACTAACCGGCTAATTAACAACCCTTCCTGAGTTGAAGTGTGTGTGTGCTAAAATGTGCAGGACAGGGGTTTCTCCAGGACCAGGGTTGGGAATCTGTACTTTAGTTGAATCAGGTGAGTAATTAGTGACTGATGTGCTCCAGGATTAAAATTAACCAGCTGATATGACATCCTCTTCACCTCATCATCTGAAGGCATGTCATTCGATTTGCTAGTTTCCTCTTCCTCTTCCTCCTCCTCTGGAGCTTCTCCTTCAGCTTCTTCAGCTTCTTCACCTTCCTCCTCACTTCTCCCTGCATTCTCTGCTGAACCAGACAGAGAAAAATGACTGGGATTAGAAAGAATAACATACAGGCAATGAAGCCTATCTGAATGTTGAATAAATTAGCATTAACCGCCAGCTGAAATTGCTACTGTCAGCTCGCTAGCTAAAGAAAAAGACAAACATAATACTATGTTGCCTATACTTTTAAAATTGTCGTCAGAACATTTATATTTATTTAAATGTCCAATGATTTTGAGAGAGATTTGGCACCTTCAGTACATTTTCCCTTTTACTTAGACACACACACACACACACACACACACACACACGAATTAAAAAAATCCTGTCTCTTTACTGACCATTTGGATCAGCAGCTTCCTCTGCTTCAACTGTGTCCTCTTGCTTTTCTTTGTCCTGCTCTTCCTCTTCTCCCTCTTCCTCCTCTTCTTCTTCTTCTTCTTCTTCTTCTTTTACCTCTTCGCTTTTGGGTGGATCGATTTTCTTATAGACGTAATCATCCTCAGACTTCTACAGGACACAGAAATACACTTTTTAGTCAGAACCGATGAAGAAAATGAACAGCAATGGAAGGTAAATAAATTGCTTAAAATTAAGAAACATGGCAAACAATCAAAACATATGACAGCTAATAATAAATAATTAGCATTTACAGCACCACTATATTTCCCTACATTTCATTTTTTTATTTTAAATTTATCAAATCATTTAACACAGAAAGATGAAATAACTGATACATGTAATCAGTTGCTTGTTTCTGTGTAACAGCTGAGTCAGTGGTCAATGTCATAAAAGTACACAAGTGTACGGTGATGAAATTTATCATGATATCTGTATTATATCATCCAGCACTAACGCTGAGTGCTCACCTTAGGCCAGCAGAAAAGAACAGCCAGGCCAATAGGCAGTCCAACAGTCAGAATATAGACTATCCACAGCCACGGCCTCTCCTCTGCCGCCAATGCCAACTGACTAAACACCCCCGGCTGGGAGAGAGAGAGAGAGACAGAGACAGATAGAGAGAAACAGACAGACAGAAAGTGACAGAGAGAGAGGCAGAGAAAGAAACAGCCAAAGAGAAACAATGACAAAGAGTGAGAGAAACAGTGCAAAAGAGAGACAGAGAGACACAGAAAGAGAAAAGCACAGATGGAGAGAGACAGCGAGACACAGCGAGTATGAGAGAGAGAAAGACACAGAGTGAGTATGAGAGAGAGAGAAAGACAAAGAGGGAGGGAGAAACAAAGAGTGAGAGAATATAAATTGTTTGTATAACAGCAGGACAGAAATCTATGTAAACATTAATTTCCTCATTTTCTTTTCAATGGCAGTTCAAATCTTCTGTCACCAGATATCAGGCTGTTTGTGTGTGCATGTGCTCGTACCTCATTCGCGCTAGCCACCAGTTTTTTGAGCCCCCAGCTATCTGCGGCCCAGCGGTCTGCCACCTCTTTATCTGCACTGATGATGAAGTTATCAAAGTAGATGTCAGATGTCATGGACCACAGCTCCAATCCCACAGCCCGGAATGGGGTCATCTTAAACGGCTCCAGATCTTCAAAGTAGTCCGGATTTGGGATCTTACGTGCACTCCACACACCCTGTGTTCACACAGATCACTGCCATCAGTTACAGGACTATCAGCACACATTTAAATAATTGTAGTTTATTTTGTGTGTGTATGAGGGAATAATACATTCAACATGCATTTAAAACCCTGTTCTTCACAGATTAGTTGTGTGTATATGTGCAATATATAACCAAATATGGCAATTTTCACAATTTTTTTAAATTGTGTTAAAGCAAGACATTTTAATGTATGAATTTGGAAATCTTAGAGTTAATAATAACACAATAACATTATTATAACATGTATTATAACATATTATAAGCATATTAATAATGCAGTAGTACCTGGTAGTTGGGGTTGTCTATGAGCGGAGCCTTCCATTTACCCTTGTACTTGGGGTTATTGATTGTGGGAGGTTTCCACTCGCCACAGCCAGGAGCAGTCTGACATGCAGGGTTAGGAACCTGAGGAGCCTCCCACTCACCATCCATCTCCTCATCCCTGGGGGAAAAAAACAAAAAAAACATCAGTTCCTCTGTGAAACATACCAAATGGTTATTGGTTTTGGTAGAAACAGATAGCAATTACACAGATTTCTAACCGGATTAGAACTCTACACTGTGCTGCAGTCATGAATTATCTTGTGGATGACAAGAATATTCAATTCTGTGCAACTACAGAGCTTTATGAACCATGATTCAGGGGTCATTAAAATGAATAGACCATTCTACCCTACACAGGCAAACCACAATAACAGCTAAGCACCTGAGTGTGAGAAATGCCTCCAAAGTATGCAGTAAAGGGCCAATGCACGCGTGCATGTATTTATAAAGGAGTACTCACACCTAAAATGTTTTCAATTATTAAAAAAAAAAAAGAAAAAAAAACACATGCAGATTCTTCACGTTGCCTTTCTACGACCTTAAGGTGCAAATATACTTCACACAGCTGCTACACAAGCAGCATTGTTCACATACTGACTTAGCTATCTTTTAAAAGCAGTTTCTACTAGATGGCATGTCAGAGACATAACATCTGTCCATCTGGTTTCCAAGTCAAACTGTAATGTTTAGCAATTTCATGCACATTAACATTAAACTAATTAGACTGATGAGCTCCATTTCTCTTTATAACATGCTGGTGTAGGCATGCCTGTTGTCATGATCTGAGTCTCAAATCAAAAACCCTCACCGTACATTCAAAATATTTGCTAAGAAAAGAAAATCCAGAACACCGGTACTCAAACAGACCTTTTGATAGGTTTAAAATTCAAACACTAACTGTAATGGGAAAACCGTTAGTGTTAGTACTCAATAATGGTCTAGAGTAGTACATAAGTAAGCGATTTAAGACAGGACATTAGTGCTTTTATTCAGCTGGGGACAGTGTTACATGGTGCTATACTGCCGCCACTATTTACATTGGTATTGCACCACTCAGAGGCGTCACATTAATTTATAAGGATGTACGCAAGCAAAACGCCAAATGACCACAGGATATGCACGGCAGCCATTCTGCGTACATGTACGTGTAGTTAAAAGCAAGTATAAATCAGCCTTTAAATAATGTAAAAGCAAAGTGCAGTAACTACTGATTCTGTTCAACTGTCTTATGTTTTCACAGTATATATAAAAAAAAAAGTTTTGAACTACTATTAATATAATTTGATTTTTACTACTGCAGAGCGTTTACCAGTCTTCAGGTTTCTCAGCTGTAGAGTCTGGGACAAACTCAGGCTCATCATCCAGCCAGCCCTCAGGTTTCACTGCATCAGGATCAGGCACTGTTGCAGGGGCATCCTCATCCCTAGAGAGAGAGAGAGACAGAGAGAGAGAGAGAGAGAGAGAGAGAGAGAGGAGGGGAGAGGGCAGAGGGAGAGAGAAAAATGTATGTGGTGGCTAAATGGTTTATACAGCAAAAAGACAAACCCTTCAATACACAAATATCATCTCCTTTCTCTCAACTTCAAAATTTATAACCTCACCAGTCATCAGGCTTGACTGCTTCTGGGTCAGGAATCTTAGCTCTCTCATCCCAGTCACTTGGTTTAGAGTCGTCGGGATCATCAATCTCTTTAGGAGGGTTTACAGGTGGAACCATGTCAGTCAGCAAGCTTCCTTTGCTCACACTGGATTGGTCAATAAATATCTCGTAGGTATTGTCTGGGTTCAGAACTGATCAAGAGAAACAAACATGCAAAAACTCAGAAATTAACAAATCATAGTAAGTAATTACACTGTAAAACAAAACAATAACTACTTGGTACTGTGCAGTTTTAATTTAACAGACTCTATAATTATATAAAACCCTCTTATGGAAACACGCAGACATGGAAATTTCTCATAAAGACAATAGCATATTGTCACATTGTCCATCCCTACAGACTTTACAGTATAAATGAATGTATAACATGACAGCAAATGAGCTGAAAGCACACACCCAGTGTATAGAGGTGAGTCTTCTTGTCTGAGTACACCTTTCTGAGGTCTGTGTCAGCCCTCTTGGCATGTTTCTCCTCAAAATCTCCATTCAAAGGGTTTTTATGCCTGAAGATGAAATGCAGTTTGTAGTCTTCTCCACACTTATCTGGCCCAAACATGATGGTGTATGGTGTACGGTCATGAAACTGCTCCTGTAATTCCAGGTTGAAGAGTAACAATCTGTCAAATCCATCCAAACTACAAGTTACAGCATAATTTCTTTAAAACTGAACGCACTTACCAAGTCCAGGTTGGGGGTATCAGAGAGTAATTTAATGTAAGCACCACCACAGTCAATGCCATCTTGAAAATTGACTTCATACCTGATATAGATTGAGACAATCACTTGTATGAATTAGACATATATGCAAATATAAGAAAACAATGCTCAATCACAAAAATAAATAAATAAATAAATAAATATAGTAGCTGTAACGCTTTTGCTAAACTGGACCATGTCATGTTGTGGAATCGGTTAAAAATCAAACGTTATAGTATCATAATACTGATATAAATTGGCTAACTTATATGTCACAGAAATCCAGACAGCCTGAACAATAGTTTTTTTTTTTTTTTTTAATAATACCCAATGCACTCAGAAAACGAACAAATATTCACAGATACATATTTTGACATGTCTTGAATTATATTGCATTATGTTTCAATAAACTAACAAATATATTTCATTTGCATTTTGTCTTCATCTTATTTTGTTGCACAAAATCTACTTTGTGCTCTTCCTGATGTGAGAACCATAAATCATCCACAATTATATGGTGCCGGGGTGGCAGGCAGGATTCTGTCAGATGGTACAGGCTTCCTAATGACTCAACCTTCTCCCTTCCACTTCTCCCTCAACCCCTTATTCCACACGCACCCCCCCATCTTATTACCACTTAGCTCAATCTCTCATTCATTCCAACCCAGTGACAGGTTGCTATGGGAACTGTAACCAGGAAGTTCACTCACTGCACCACGAGTGGTTTGTTCTTGAAGATGAATGGTTTGTTGAGAGGAGCTGCGATGGCGTGATGCTTTGCGCGAGACTTCAGGACCAAACCCAGGTCACCAGGTACTTTGTTCTCCTTCAGAGCCTCCACCTCCCACTTGCCTGAAATCAAAGAGTATAGCACACATTATGGAAATGCACCATGTGATAATTACAGTTTATGTGTGTGTTGTCATGACATCTGACCTCCTCATTTCTTTTAAAAAATCTAAATAAGAAAATAATGAAGCTCTCAAACACGAGTCCTTAAGAAGGTAGGAGGACAATCTTAGATTTAGCTGAAATGTTCTCTCATTTAGGCATTTCAAACATAATTTATATTAAGGCATCTCACACTGCTACACATAAATAAGAGCAAAATTAAAAAAATCATATGGCAGGAATAAAAGACATAAATTAGATACATAAAAATAAGAATTGCCAAAGTGTAGGCAGCTTAAAGTGGTTTAATTCTGGAATTAAGGATAGCCAATGGGGCACATCTGAGACTTGATTCATTTGTATTTGTAGCTGTCTTGTGAGTTTTTTACGTCATCCTATTAGTGGCTTTTAGATGCTCGTCGTAGCAGCGATCAACCTCACTCATAATTGAAACCTAAAAGCACTTTGTACTAATTCTTCAGTCAAGGGTATTTCTAAATTAAGCTCTAAATCTGTCTAATACATCCTTTCAGTGATGGCATTAATTTTTTATATGAAAAAAAAATGTGATTACGGTTATGCGTGGCTGCTGGTGCATGGTTTCTACAAAACTTTCAGGAAAGCGAAAGTAACTTGAATTACTCACCCAAATTTAGGCATTTCTCATGTCTGGTTCATCCTAAGACCCTCATTGCTTAAGAACGTTTGAGTGAATACAACTACTGCCCTTAGACATTCGTTATAAGTGAATTTCAACTAAACAGGATTTGGTTTCTTTTCTCAAGACAGCAAAATGTGATGAAACTGTCGTCTATGTTCATATACATGCTACAGATGTGATGGATAGAGATCATGTTGAAGAACAGAGAAGTATTCTTTTAATATAGCAGTATTTTTGTGATGCTGGCAAAAGAGAGATACACTGAAAACTCACCATCATACTTAGCAATATCCTCATCTGCATCCTCTTTCACTGTTTTGGATTTTAACCAGCTGTACAACAAAAACAGAGCATTTTCAATATTCAAATACCTCAACAGAACATTTTTCTCCTCAGTTGTAGTGACTTAGCCAATTCCCACCCACTAGCTAGCTCTCCCCATCACACAACAGCGACCAATCAGGGATGGTGAAGGCTAGCATTTGCTTCTGCATTTTTTCAACCTGCTGCATTACAGGGCAACTGAACACACTTTCAAGAAAACTGCTCTCTTCCTCATGCATGGGTTCACAAATGCACGTGTTTATATACCGTCACTCTGATTAACAGGGAAGAGAGAACATCAATCACTCCCACCCCAAGAGAACAAAGCTAATTACATACTCTTGGACTCCTGGTCATGGATGACTCAGTTTTTTGTTTTTTTTTTGTCAAATCTAGGCCACACATTACCTGCTGAGAGATCCATCGTCGAAAGTCTCAGAGAAGAAAACTTCACCAGTGGGTACAGGGGTCTTATATGTGACCTGCGTAGATATACAAACAGGTCATGTGATCATATACAGTCTATATCCTTTTACATAACGCATATTTACAATGTATATCATTAATAAATGTAATATGTAATATGCAACATAATCAACTGCAACACCCATAGTAATACAACATAAACCTTATTGACCTCTGACCTGGAAAGAGACGTTAGCGTCAGCTTTTACTTCACTGCTGTCGTCCTCGGAGTCCACCTCTCCATCCTCCACCTGTGCCTCTTCATCATCCTCCAGCTCATCCTCCTGGGCCCATGTTACCACAGCGATGGACAGGAGCAGGAGACACGTCCAACTCCACCTCAGCTTCATCTAAACCCAAAAGGAAAAAGAAAAAGAGAGAGAGAGACGCAGCGATACAAGTGCTCAACATTAGATCATATATGCATACTCACAAGAACGCTAAAATAATCCCTGTTACCCAACAATGATAATGTTGTGCACACAGGATATGAACAATAAGACATAAAAATACAGAATACTATAACATACATGTTGCAGAAAGTCACAATAGTCTATGATCTGATCTCTATCTCACTGCTAACTTTTTCAAATTAAACGAATGTCTGTCCATTACTGTATGGAACACACTGGCTGACTACCATCTTAAAATACGATATGCTATTTGTTTCCTCACATGTGGTTTCCTGGCTGTCTTTTGTTTGTATAAATCAAATCAGTTTCTAGTTACGCTGAATGTGTGTCATATTACAGCCATGTTTGGCGCATATAGAGAAGTATTTCCCCCAGTTTGTACTAACACCAAAAATATATTAAAATATGCACAGATTGATAAAGAAAACAGGAAGAAAAACAGAGGTGACACAGTGGTGCAGTAGGTAGCATCACTGCCTCACAGCTCCAAAGTTCCCAATTCGATCCTGAGCTCAGGTTACTGTCTGTGTCGAGCTTCACATGTTCTCCACATGTCTGTGCACGTTTTCTCCCACATCCCAAAAACATGCCAGCAGGTGGATTGGTTAAGAGAGTGTGTGAAAGTTTCTGGACACCTGACCATCATACCCATATGTGCTGGTTGAACATTCCACTCCAACATTGCTGTTATAATAACCTCCACTCTCCTGGGAAGGCTTTCCTGTAGATTTTGGAGGGTGGCTGTGTGGATTTGTGATCATTCAGCCACAAGAGCATTAGTGAGGTCAGGCACTGATCTCAGACAAGGAGGCCTGGGGTGCAGTCGGCGTTCCAGTTCATCCTAAAGGTGTTCAGTGGGGTTGAGGTCAGGGCCCCGTGCAGGACACTCGAGTTCCTCCCCTCCAACCTTGTCAATGTCTTCATGGAGCTCACTTTGTGCACAGGGGCACTGTCACGCTGGAACAGGTTTGGACCTCTTAGTTCCAGCAAAGAGAAATTGTAATGCTACACAGAACAGCACAAAGACATTCAAGGCAATTGTGTGCTTCCAACTTTGTGGCAACAGTGTGGAGAAGGCCCACATATAAGTGTGATGGGTCAGGTGTACACAAACTTTCAGCCATACAAGCTAGTGTATTCTCTGCTCTGGATCCACTGTGACCCTGACCAGAATAAAACAAGTTACTGAAGATGAATGAATGATTCAAACAATTATTAGGTAAAGTATTTTCCTTTCAATCCGTACTAACAAAATAATGAAGGCAGGTAAAATATTTGTGCAAGGTATATACACCGATCAGCCATAACATTAAAACCACTGACAGGTGAAGTAAATAACACTGATAATCTCATTACAGCGGCACCTGTCAAGGGCTGGGATATATTAGACAGCAAGTGAACAGTCAGTTCTTGAAACTGATGTGTTAGAAGCAGGAAAAAATGGGCAAGCGTAAGGATCTGAGCAAATTTGACAAGGGCCAGATTGTGATGGCTAGAGGATTAGGTCAGAGCATCTCCATCTTGCGGGGTGTTCCTCTGTATGCAGTGGTTCGTACCTACCAAAAGTGTTCAAAAGGAAGGACAACCAGTGAACCAAAAAACATTCCCAACAAACCTAAACACTGTTGCAAGTACACCCCATCATGGCAACAGTATTCCCTTATGGCAGTGGCCTCTTCTCGTAAGATAACGTGGCCTGCCACACTGCAAAAATTGTTCAGGAATGGATTGAGGAACATGACAAAGCTTTCAAAGTGTTGACTTGTCCTCCAAATTCCTCAGCTCTCAATCCAATCGAGCATCTGTGGGACATGCTGGACAGACAGGTCCGATCCATGGAGGCCCCACCTCGCAACTTACAGGACTTAAAGGATTTGCTGCTGGTGTCTTGGTGCCAGATGCCACAGCACACCTTCAGAGGTCTTGTGGAGTCCATGCCTTGACGGGTCAGAGCTGTTTTGGCGGCACAAGGGGGACCTACACAATATTGTTGCGTTCTAGTCATGTCCGAAAGATCGTATTTACTCTGGATTTTCTTTGATATCAGAGTTTCCGAGTTGGGGGCGTGTCAGTAAGAAAACATGGTGGAATCAATGAACGTAAAGTCTGTAGTTGACGGTAAATTTGTTGAAACTTAACGGGTATTTAGCAGTGACATGTCAGTCAGGTTTTTTTATTTGCAATAAAACAAGCTAATTGCCTGCACAAAATACAATACCTTTGTACAATTACGATATAATATGTAATGACAAAGTTTACAGCGGCTTCGTAAATTGATTAAGAACATAAAAAAGCAAAACACACCTGATGTACATTCTTTGTTCTTCATTTTCTAGAAGTAGAGTTAAAAAAAAATCTTGCTGTATTTTTTGTAGTTAATTAAGAGAAGGTACACCGCCATCTTGCTCTGACCCCAAAGTGACTTGTACACACCTGATGTCGTAATTACGACCTCCCAACTCGTAAATACGAATTTCCCAGGAGGACTTGAACGCACTTGAAGTATTAGGCAGGCGGTTTTAATGTTATGGCTGATCGGTGTACATCACAAGTACTCCACATGGTTTAGAAAGACTAATGAGTGCCCTCTACAGGCGCAATGTGGTAACTGCAATCACTTAAGGTGGCACAGCGAATAGAAATTAAAACTCGAGTTATCTTATCTAACCTCAGTTTAGCCGTTGGATTAGCCGCCTCTTCTCTTAAGGAAAAGAAAGGTGCTCTGAAGTTCCCTTCTTATATTTAAACGTGTCAGACAAACCTAATTACGCCACATTTATTTCAAATACGTTACATAAGCATGCCTCACATGTACACAGCAGGCTAACAGAGCTAGCTTAGTCATCTTAGTCATCCGTTTATAGTTAGCAAGCTAGCAATACCGTTATTCACCTCTGCACCGAGCAAAGCCAATTGTTCTCAATACATTTCCATATTATTTTTAGTATTTTTAAAGGTTACACTATCTTTTCGACATCAGGAAGTTTGGAGTTATGAACATTAAGTACAAAAGTATGCATACAGAGAGGATTATATGATGTTATACGGGACGCTTCAGTGTTAACGGCTCTTTATTACATACTAACGGTTTGCTTAGTTTTCTGGCAGATTCTACTCAAATCTGGCCATAACTGGTTATAACCGGATTTAGGTTGTTTCATTAGTAAACCTCTCGTGCAGCTGCACGAGAACCTTCGCTATATTAATACAAATATATGGTCTTTTTAAACTATAATGTAGAAATTCAGGTAAAAAAAGAAGACAAGAGAGGTCCTAAAACCTCCGGCAAATTGTTAGACCATGCAGCATTGATTATTTAGAGTGTAGAACATGATAAAAACATATATTTTACATTTTAAATATTCATACTAATGCTAAACCACCTTGCTAGCTAGATGACAATTACCGTTAACCGATTTGTGGGATTTTATTCACAGCAAACGCACCATTTCCTACTAACCGCTTCTTCACTCACCTTATACTCTCGAATATTTTCCCCCTGAAGTCTCCGCTCACGCCACAAAACAGCCTGATACAATAACCGACTTCGCTTCAATTAATCCCACTGCATTGAATGAAGTGTGTGACAGCAGAAATGGAGCAGAGAGCTCAGGGCGCAGAGCTTCAAGACAAAAAACAGAATTCCAAATGACCCTCTACGCGCTACATGCGTGCACTATGTAGTGTATAAAATAACTGACTCCGCACCCTATGTAGCGCACTTCGGGGTACATAGAGAGCAATTTGAGATTCAGCTTCTCGCGCCCGCCTTTTCCGTTAACATTTCCGGTTTCAAGATGTCAAAATAAAAGTTAAAATATATGGTAAAAGCTGCGACGAATATGTTGAAATAATAATAATAATAATAATAATAATAGTAATAATTTGTTATTATTATTATTATTATTATTATTATTTACTTGTGATATACATCCTTACATTTTGACCTTTATTATAATAATAATAATAATAATAATAATTATTATTATTTTTTTTTTTACTTGTGATATACATCTTTAAATTTTGACCTTTATTATTATTATTATTATTATTATTATTGTCAAAATTTAAAAATGTATATCACAAATAAATTCACTATATATCTATGAGCATTACAACAAAAATATTAAACATCTCTTAAATAAGTTGTAAGAAACAAGAGAAGGCAAACTTATGCAATTATGTTTTTAATTTGAATAGCAATCTTCTGAATTCATGAAGAAAGCCCCATCAGATTGCCTTAACACAAACATTTCCAGAGACCTTTCACCTTTCTAGGCATACAAAATTCTGTATTTTCAAAACATGCCATATGTTTTTTGCCATATGATTAGTCATATCACACAAAAAAAATGGTGAGAATGGTCATTTTTCTGGAAATTGTATGAAGAGTTAAGGTCAGTGCAACCACTGAAATAAGATTGGTGGAAATAAGGGTGGAAAGCCAGGGAGGCTAATTTAAATACATGTATTTAGTCCCTAAGAAAGAATATATTCACATTAGTTGGTGTATTGTTCTCATTTGGTATGTAGTATCTTGCTACGTACATCTGTTAATTCCTCTGGATGGAAGGTTAATTATCCCACAAGCCACTTTTATACTCAGGTCACTGTTTTAACGTTGTTATACACATTTAAGACTTCTAGCTGGTTTCCCCTACATTCCACTTCATTGAAACAAACATTTTGAGAGTAGTGTACAGGCTTCCAGTTTTATGTAATTAATTAATAAATAAATAAATA
Source organism: Pangasianodon hypophthalmus (assembly GCF_027358585.1). Classification (NCBI taxonomy): domain Eukaryota; kingdom Metazoa; phylum Chordata; class Actinopteri; order Siluriformes; family Pangasiidae; genus Pangasianodon; species Pangasianodon hypophthalmus. The sequence goes on from NC_069712.1 coordinate 7,949,250, forward strand.
AATAAAATAAAATAAAATGTTTGTGTGCACTTTAAATTATTATTCATTCACCTCCAGCAGTGGTCACCAGCACTCTTCCTTGAGATCTACCTTCCTGCAGGTCTCATCTCCAACCAAAATCTAACACACCTGTTCAAGCTGATCAAGAACTTCTTAAAGCAATGATTAGATGTTCAGGTGGCCATGATTATGGTTGGAGTTAAAGTCTTCAGGAAGGTAGATCTCCAGGAACAGGGTTGGTGACCACTGACTTACAGGAAACCTAGATACAGGAGAACCCAGAAGAAATCCACACAGATTTTAAACTATATGCCTACATTAACCCACATATAACAAGTTTTTAAATAAGCATGGAAAACACAACAAATTCAGAACACACCATTAGTCAGATGCAAAGTTTGTTCCCACTCCAAACGTTTCGAGCTGCTGAACATAATGAAACGTTGAAACAGCTGAGCTCAGGCCTGTGGTCCACACTAAGAATCGTGATGTAGAAGAGAAAATATTTATGCTCTCACTTGTCTCTCATGTGAGTTAAAGCTTCCAGCGAGTGGGTGCAGACAGATGGTGCAGTAGCCTTGATAGAGCTGTCAAGTTAAAGCATGTGTCCCGACTGTTTCCTCAGTAGTGTTTCACAATATGATCTGCTGTTATGTTCAGGAACATGGTTATGATAACTGATCATACTAAAGTTTGTGCTGGAATTCTTAAATCAAAAGCAAACACTCCTGTGTATTAGTTTATGCACTTGTTAGATTGTTAGAGTTTGTTAGATTTATGTAATCATGAAATCCACAATCATGAAATATTATTGTGAAGTACTGAAAGTCAAAATGAGATCTTGATCAAACCCTGCAGTGTCTCATATTTTCTGTCCACTAAGCATGGCTTGACCCTACCTGTCATCCCTCAAAACACAGAGAAGACACCCATCAAGTCTCTCCTTTATACTGGCAATGAAAAAAATCTGACGTGTACTGTTTTTGTAGATCTTCTCACATCCATACAAACTTAGCTCAGTTGTATTAAACTACATGTACTAGCATGTGGATATGTTTGTTTTTGACAGAGACTTCAAAGTACATCTATAAATTGCTCTTAGACTGTGCTACATGAAGTAAATGTAACTGTGGCCTTTGTCTGGCAGAAACAGTTGAACTGAGTGCTTTAACACAATCCAGCCTTTCTACCTTTATCTTTTTCTTCACATGCCTTGGATGTGTTTGTACATATTTGATTTAATTTACTGTCTTAATGTAAGTCCAAATCTGGCCCTGAATGTCCCGAATTCCTTTTTTGTAAATGTAGGCAATATTGTTACTCTGGCTGTGTAATGAAATCAAAATACTTCCATTAACTAAACTCTTCAACATCTGAGCTGTTAGTGTGAATGGTGAGACATGTGTATGTGACCCAGCTGTGTGTATGAGGCATACGTTGTATGTAATCAAGTGTATTAGAGAACGAGATCAGTTGCAATTATTTAAATATAGGCTATTTTATAGAATGTAAAGCAAAGTACTGTTATTTTTCATTTTAACCATAAGAGAAGAACAATCACATGTCAAAATATTGCAAACTCTGACCAGTTTAGAAAAAAACATCTGTAATCATAATATATCTATGTGAGTCTGATATGATTTATGGTTATACAATATTAACTGTAGATCACAGAACCCATCCTATCACCCTGAAGCTTTGATTCAAATTGTATACAAATGTGCAAGTAATTTTTTTTTTAGAATGCTAAGTGTTGTGCTCACACTGAGAAATATGAACAACTGTACTAAACAGAGCTGGCTAGTGTACTGTATTTGTTGAAACATGAAAAATGAGTACTTTCCAAGTAAGTGAGAGGCGGTTTACAGATACTTATTCTCGTTACAGCTGTTGAAAAGAGGGGGCAGCAAGGCCCTGACATTCTCAGACTGAGCCATTGTACAATTTACTGTTTCACTGAATTCACTGTTGACAGTACCAAAAATGGCATGAAAGAGCAGTTTGATTAAAAAAAAAAAAAAAAATCTTGCAGAAAACAAATTAACATTTCAATGATCAAAGTATCACCCAGTATTTAGTAATAAACAGAAACTCAAAGGACTGCTTCCATACATTTTCTGTACTGCTTATCCCACACAGGGTCGCAGGGAGACTATCCCAGGGGACTCAGGGCACAATGCAGGGAACACCCTGGATGGGGTGCCAATCCATTGCAGGGCACAACTGCACACTCATTCACACGCTACAGACAATTTAGAGATGCCAATCAGCCTACAACATGCCTTTGGCCTGGGGAGGAAACAAGAGTACCTGGAGAAAACCCCTGAAGCACAGAAAGAACATGCAAACTCCAAGCACACGGGGCAGAGGTGGGACTCGAGCCCCCAGCCCTGGAGGTGTGAGGCAAACTTGCTAACCACTAAGCCACCTACAAACTTAAACTGGTATTTCTTTTCACTATGAGCGCCGCCATGTTGAAGTGACGCCACGGACTCGCAACTCAGAGAAGTCGGAGCTCTTGAAAAACTCCGACCTTCCGAGCAGGAATTCCGAGCTGGAGAAGTCGTACTGGGAAGTCGGACATTTCCCAGTTCCCACTTTGTCATGAACATGAATGCGGGATGAGTCCGTGTGAACGCTTTAATGTGGGGAAATATGAGTTTCCGAGTTTCCCGGTTGTCGTAAACGCAGAAACAGTAGAAGCAAGAAGTTCACGGTGGATTTTATGCTGCCTTCATGTGCTACCGGAATTCTCCTATTTCGCACTTCTGAAGTGGTAATTACGAGTATATCCTCTTCACATGCTTTGTTGTCGGAAAGAACATGAAACATGGACGACGCCAGGTTCATTCACGCATAGGCTATTTCTTTTTTTTCCTTTTTTATTTTTCTTTTACTTAAACACCATAAATGCATATTACTCTGTTAGCTAGCTTGCTGATGATAATGGAATTCTGGTCAAATACAAGCTATTTCCACGGTGTAAAAATGTACACCATGCATAAGAATGGTTGCTGATATAGTATATCAATGAATATGAGCAAAACGGCAAGCGCTAATAATTAGCTGCATTTAGAAAAATGAACAAAACTGTCATTCAAGACAGAAACTGTCCTCTCCGCCATGTTAAAAGTTTAGGACTTCTCCCATCTCGGAAACTCGGGAATCAAAATGATCTCCGAGTTTCCCAGTCGTAATTACGACTTGAGGGGGTCAATCATGTGCCACTTCCTAGTGGGAAACTCGTATTTACGATAATCCCGGTAGCACGTGAAGGCAGCATCACTCTCGTGTCTCGTCTATCAGTGCGTCAGTGCGTCAGCGCGCCCCCTGCAGGCAGCGGAGGAGAAGTGCAGCCCAGAGCAACCGAGCTGTCAACTTGCAATTTGACCCGGAGGAGAAGCAGCAGCTCGATCGGCCATTTTGGGAAAGAAGGGGTTTTTCTATCACCACGTGAGGGGTGGAGGGGTGTCCGAAAAGGGCAACAGAGCCGAGCTGAGCAAGGGGGGGCAAAACTCGATCAGGGAGACGCGAGTAGCTTACGAGCCCGACACTCATTTCACATGTGCTAAACCTGAGGAAATACTGTTCAACGATGCCGTCTGTAACCTTACCGCCGAAAGAAAACGCTCTCTTCAAGAGGATTCTGGTGAGTAAAGTGGGCTTGCAGAGCCGATTTGTGCAGCTCGCTGCTGGAGGATGTTCCCGGCACAATGTGCTGCTTAGTGCTGTCAAATGGAGGTTAGCTGAGAAGCTAGCTAAAATAGCTAACATGCAAAACTCGGGGTATGCATGGCCTAGTCTGTTGCAAATGCATGCGTCTATTTTTTATCAACAGAACAAATCTGTCTACATATATATCTTAAAAGCCCACAAAGCTCTCTTTATCGCAGCCTTTTAATATTTTAATGTACACGATTAAAGTTGCTTATCTATGCTAGCGTTCATTAGCAAGCTCAGCTTAGCCTCAACTGGCTTAGCTAGCAAGCTGAGTTTTAATTAGTGCAATAAATACGAACTCCACCTATTTGTTCACAATTTCACCACCTTTTCCACTTACAGACATTTCTATATCGCATGTTCTTATTTGCAGTCGATATTTCATGCGGTTGAGAGATAGTTAACTAGCTAGCTAGCAGTACTAAGTTAGCTAATACGCTAGTTACTAGCATAAGTCACTCACGTATTTTTGGTCATAATGTCGCGTCTGTCTCCTTAAACACTCAGTGCAAATGGTCTCCACTTGTAACTTCGAGTATTCTGAAGTATTTCTGATTGCATTAGTGTTTGCGTGTGGTTTTAGTTAGTTTTATGACCCATGGCGTATTCTTCTTCAGCGAATTAGCTAGCTAGCATTAGGCTAGGCTACTGAGAGCAGCTCGGTGTCTAGGCCTGCTAGTAGCGACATGATTACTGGAGTTAGTTAGCAAACCTTTCACATGGGTACAGTGTGTAAATATGTGCATAAACATAATTCTTTCCAAAGATTTGTGTAGTAATTTAGTTACTTTAACGAAAGATGTTGCACGTTTAGCTCCCAGGCTATGTTTTGCATAAGTTTGTGCCCCCCTGTCTGACAGGCACATGGACAATCCAGCTAACTTGCAGCTAATGACTGGTCAGTATTTTCCCACAGAAGTGTTATTGTTATTTAACTATTTAAATTCTTGTTGTTTTTTAGATAAAGCTCTTCTGTGGCTGGTATTAGGCTTTAAAACAGCTTGACACTGGTTAATGTTATGGATAACATTAAGAAGTATGTAATTGCACTAATGAGCATGCATTATACTTCATGTGTATTGCATGTATTTTATTAGGAGCTATAGATGGATAGTTTGATAGTTAGATAGATAGATAGATATACTTTATTGATTGCTGAGAAGTTTAAAAAGGATTAGTTGTGCTTTTTTTTCCCCCTCTGGATGTATCAGGGCTGATACTGATCTAAATCTCTGGATTGATATTGGATCATGGTTGACCTTTTTCCCCGCTTCAACCCACAGATGTATGTTTTATGGTGTGAATTTGTGTGACTCTGACACAGTTATTTTTCACATGAACACAGGACACAACTTGTCGTAAGGCCTGTTGCCATCTCGCCTCTGGTGGTTTTTACATAACTCAGCAGCAGAAGATCTCAGAGAGTCGCCTCTGCTGTTGTTTGGATGTCAGTATTGGCTTAGTGTTGAGTATCAGCTCATACTCTGATATTGTTAGTGTTGTAAATGGGGAAAAAAGCAGGATCACATACCTGCGTTTAATCTTTTCGTAAACCCTTTGCTCAAAGTGAGAGTGTTACGTAACATTTAGTTGTATCACTTTTTCACTTCGCATGTGTAGTACAGCACGGTGCGGATACTAACTGTCTGAACGCTGATCGTGTGAACGTGTCCATTTCCCGTCACATAACGGTACAAACTAGGAGTGCAGCTTGCAGCTTGGAGATCAGAACTTTGAGCCAGTATTTACATCCAGTAATGACTTTTAAGGAGGGGAAAAAAAAAAAATCCTATTCTCGCCTGTTCCCAAAGCATTCTGACCAGTCCTACCCTCTCCTGCAGTTATTATTGTTTGCATTTGCCCAATATATTTTCTGACCTTGATGCGTTCTGTTTCTCGAAATATAGGCAGGGGAAAACCATATTTATTAATGATAATGAATGAAGGAAAGCAGTAAATATGTCATGCTGCATTCACGCCTGTCATTAACATGCATCCTGCATTGCTAGACTGTTTGGAAATCAAGCTGAAAGGTAGAGTTCGTCACCTCTAGGCTTATGGATAAAGATGACGCTAAAGACAAAACTACCTGCCTTTCATAGCTTTTTTCGTCATCTCATCTCTCGTTCTTTTGTAAGTTTCGCTAGCAGACAGCATGATCAAGACATTTGAAACGGCCTGTGCAGGTACATGAGATGATTTGTTGGACATTTTTGTCTGAAAGTAAATGCAGCAGAAGATGTAATAAATGCGTGCGCTAGCCAAGCAGATGCTGGAGTTGAAATCATGTAAACGGCTGTGTTTTGGCTCTTCATTTGTGATTGGTTGCTAATACCAGGTGTGAACAGGGCTGGAGTAACCGAGCTGTCTGTCTGCGCGCCACAGAGGTGCGATGGTAGCGTGCTTTAAGCCAATTTCGTGTTCTGTCTTCACATCCCAAACCTGTATTGTCAGTCAACGTCATGCACATTCGCAGCATTACATACACCTGTGCATCAGATAGGAAAATATTTTTTAAGATTTTATCCAAAAATCATGATTGCTAAGGAGCCAGATTTCCTCACATAATGAGTGTCGCATTTTGATCAGGTTTATAGATAGCTGCATTCAGTGTTTCACAGATTATCTGTTTTTTTTTTTTTTCTTTCTTTCTTTCTTTCCTGGCAGCTTGTCAAAAAACCTTTATATCATGTTGTATATCGTATTTCATAGAAATGTCTTCAAAGATCGTGATATGTTTGTCATATCGCCCAGTAGGGCTGCATGATATTAAAAAGAAAAACGTGATTATGTGGTAACTCCTTAAATACCGTGATATTTGGTACCATAATGCTGTAAGTATGTAAAATCTATTTAAATTATATTTATATATTTAAAAACTGAAAAGGACATAACCAACATGCGTTTCGTGTTCTGTTGAGGAAAAGAAAGCATTCTCTGCTATCTGCCTCGCCCTAAAACTTTGACTTTTCATAACTTTTTGACGTATTAAAATCATTCAGTTATCACAAGCCCTTGCGCTATGCAGATTGTGATATTTACATTTGTGATATTTCATATATTTCACATATAGCGCCCAGGGTATGTTAAAAAACAAAACAAAAATATGCATACTATTGTTCTAAGTAGTAAGCCCATACATGAAGTAACAAATTGCGGTGTATTATTTGACAGTCTAATTACACTAGTGTGATTTGGCACACAGTCTTAGTGTTAGTGTTTGGTTTTTTTAATTGGCTCATGACGATTGTGGTGTCAAACACGTCACCATTACACCTTGTGTATCTGGGATTGTGTTGTTTTAAAAGGTGGAATCTACACATCCCTGATTTAAACAGTATACAATGTTGCTCAAACATGCACTATGATCATTTGGCACTTATGAAAAAGCCGCATACCACATCACCAACATTCAGAGTCGAATATGAAATTGCCATGCTTTAAGTTTCTGCTTGAAGGCGTTAGGAATTAAAGTACTCGGCACACACTTATGGATTCATTCCGCTTCATGTCGCTGTGGGAAATTCTCTGAACTCTTAGCTGGTATCTGGATTTCTGTATGCTTAAAAAAGTGACCTGACCTTCACCTAAGTCTTATTTAACAAACACGCTTAAGTAGTTTGAACAGTCAAAGGCCCTTAATGAAGCTGCATACTTCACATTGCTGTTAATGCCCTGTGAAAGCAGATTATTTGCTGATTTTGACAATTTATTGAAGTGGTCCTCTAAAATGATCGATTAAACTGCATTAAAGCTGTTAGTGGATTTCAAGAATGAATTTGTGATGAATTTGAACACAATTATCAGGTTATAATAAGAGATATGTGAAATATGCAACCATACGTGATCCAGAGGAAATATATTTAAAAGATATATTCGAATTGTTTAATGGCTTACTGTAGTACAGCTGTACAGATGTGTAGTTATACATTTGGAAAGCACTGATGATGTACTGTTTTGTGTGCACCCTGTGTTTTCCCCATTACTCATTCTGAATTTTTCAGTTATCAGGTTTTGTACATGTAAACAGACTCAGAGTTTAGTTTTCCACCACCCAAACAAAATGCAGCACACATTTAGCCTGAAAGTACATTTCTCACATGTACGACTCCAGTCCTGTTGTGGAACATTAACGACAGCTCTGTGTTTTCGGTGGTTTCATCCATGCACACACACTCCGTCGAGTGCAAGAGACGCCTGCAGGTCTTTAGCTGTCACGTTCTGGGTTACGCTGTCACTCAGTTCAGCATGAGTCACACTCCACACTGTAGGGAGAGTATTAACAGGACTGAATTTCCAGCGTGTGTGTGAAGAAGAACTACCTGAAGTGCTCTTCGGCTTGTCTAGGGGAATGCTTTTAGGGGAAATGTTCTAAGGTTTTCCTTTCAGAGAAGGCTCCAGACATAACCATCTTAGGAGCTTCTGTGACTTTTCTTTAGTTCTCGGAGGTCTCTTTGGTTCAAGCCGTGTTGCTCTTGAGCAGAATTCTGTAGTGAGAGTGCAGGTTACTGATTTAAAAAAAAAAAAAAAAGGACAGAGAAACAAACCCATACCTGGCTGAAATGTACTTTAAGTTATCTTTATTTCTAGAGGACATTATGCTTGAAGTTTACACCCTTTCCATTGGTGACCTCGACTGTATAAACCATTTGATAAGCCAAGATATGGCTCTGTAAAATGTTTCATGGTTTTAGCATTTGACTGGCTTATGTGTAATAATTATAATAATCATAATGATGAGTTGTTAATAATAATAAAGAATTTTTTAGTAAAAAAAAAAAAAAAAAGTGCGAACAGTAAACTAAAAAAAAAGTTGATAATAATAATAACTTATTTTTAAAAATGCAGCTTAGAGTGCCTTATGGTGGGAAGTAAAAAAAAAAGTGCAAACTTTATAATAAAATAAAAAAAAGTAAAGAGAATAATAATAATAATAATAATAATAGCAATAACAGCAATGATAAAAATAAGAAAATGAAAAAATATAAAATATAGACCTGTGTAAAATAGAATGAAAGTATAGTAATTAAAATAATACAAAGTAACATGTCAGTAAAAGTAGTAAGATGTTCCAGCTCTTTAAATCCATTCCTGTTCAAGTCTAGATCAACGCAGGTATAACAGTATTTGTCTGTGGTTATTGGCACATATCCGTCTTTGACATTGCTAGTTTTTGAAGTGGCTGCATCATTACCTTCTCTGTTAAAGTCATGTTTTAAGGAGGAATATAATGTGTGTTTTGTGTTCCCTTTTCGAGTTCACGTTGCAGTGTGTGAGTGATTTTGTGTTAGACACTTCACAGTTTGTGTTCAGTGGCATCTGGTCTCACACATTGTTGCATTTGTTGTTGCTTATAGTGTATACACACACACACACACACACACACACACACACACACACACACACACACACAGACGCTGTAATTTACCAGTCTCACTCTGTCTTGATGAGTCAGGCCATGAGTACACTGAGAGCAACTTCCTGTTTTAACAATAAACAAATTGAAATAACAAACGAAGAATGGCACTTTTAAATAATGACATAAGAACATTGAAATTTTACGCCTTATATGGATGGTTTTTAACTCTATATTTCTTAATCTACACTGTATTAAATCAGTAGCCCACATGTTACCATATCATGGATCTGAGTTTTTCATGCTAGTATTTGACTGTACCGTCATAAAAATGTCAAGCCCTTGCCATGATTGTTATATGAGCCTAACGACATTATTTCACTTACCAAGTTGGAGCATTTACTGTGTTCGACTAAAGACTAAACTAGGAAAAACAAACAAAAATGCCCCCTCGTTTCGTAATTCTTTCTTGGAAAGTCAGGAAGATCTCTTCAGTTAGAGTGGCTGCTCACTGCATCAGTAGTAAACAAAGTAGCTGTTCACTTATAAATGTGCATTATACTGTATAAAGTAGTATTTGCTTTAAATCAGTGAACATACAGACTATTGTAGCTATCTTGGGAGTTTAGCTTCGTAGCAGTGATCAATTTCTGAGATTTTAATAAAAAAAAAAAAAAACAACCTGTGTCGACAATGCCAGAGTTTTGTTGTTGGCTGCCAGTGAGCATGTCGTGTAATGCCTTCTAAGACCACAGATTTTATCTCAAGACCAACGTGCGACGTGCAACGTGCGATTTTTGTCTGTGACTGAAAAATCAGGCCAAAAATCGTACAGTGTAAAGATTACTTACTCATTGCAGACTTGCATTACATAGACAAGTAATAACTATCCACTAGTGCAAAGGGTGCTTGTCCCCCACAGCTCGCTGCTTGTCGCTGTATGAATGTGTTTTTCCCACAATTATTTAAAATGCCAGGGAACTAAAACTGTGATTGCTTTCTAATTATATTGGTCTTGTTGTATACAATATGTAGCATCAGCAGGAATCACTCTGACCTTCCAGCTGGTATCTGTGTTCACCAGAGTAATTTCCCCTGTTGCTGTAAAATTGACTGGGGGTAAATATTGTGTACAATGTACTCTCCCAAATCACAAGCCATGGCAACCAAGCAAGCAAAAGGAAACAGTTCTCAAATCAGTCAGATCAGCAAGTTCAAGTGGTGTTTCATTTAGCTGATGATGTTTAATAACATTGAACGTTGTTCGATGTTTAATGTGACACTCAAGCTGCATCATGTTTCCTGGACATCTCAAGAGTTTTTCTTTTTTAAATAACCACATAATTTCCTTCTTTGTAGAGATGCTATGAGCACAAGCAGTACAGAAATGGGCTGAAGTTCTGCAAGCAGATTTTGTCCAACCCCAAGTTTTCTGAGCATGGAGGTAAGACACACACACACACACGCCACCTCCTCTACATCAAGAGTGTATTCATGTGCATCGTGACCACATTGAACACTGGAGACAGTAATAATGGCTTCACTACTCATTATATGTCCATTATTATATATGATTATTGTTATTATCTTTGTTCATCAGCACGCTCATGTGCACATAGCTCGCCTTGGTTATCTACGGAACGAGAAATTATGTTCCATTTCACTGGCATTAAAGCTAAATAATATTAGTTGTGTAGTGGGATTATTGAGGTGTATTGTAATGTTCGTCATCTTTTTGCTGAAGAAACTGGGCACCTGTTAATAACTAGCAAGCAACAAGTCACTCGTGTGGCTCGTAGTTTTTCTTGTGGGCATGTAGGGTCCACTACTGTAGTCATGCACTAAATGGATTAGCAGATTAGCAAATTAGCAAAATGAGCTACTAGCTACATGAACTCATCAGAGGCAAGAATAATCTTTGCTACTTCCTTCTAAGCTTTCTTCTTAATACCCCAAAACACAGTTAATGAGAGGTCGTATATGACAAGATACAATGAAACCATGGTTATAATTTCTTCTATATTTCCACATCAAACAGTAAATGAGAGCTAACCAGAGGTAGGAAGTAAATTTGTGAACGAGCAGCTTAAGAACTGTTGTACCACAGGATTGATTCAAGGAATCATTTGAGCCATTCGGTTGGAGTTTTTGGTATACTATATCATACCTAATTTGCCTAAAATTGAGAAAATCTAAATTCAAATGTTACTTCTATTGCTGTCACTGAAATTGTAGCTCTTTGTCACACACGTACATAGAAAACGAATGGTTTCGCTAAAAATTTTTTTTTTCTTGCTAGTGTGAACTTAGAGTCACAGATGTGCCACAAGGAGTCTTAATCATTCATGCATTTGGCAGATGCTTTTATTCAAAGTGACTTAGGCCTGAGGCAGAATCCAGAGCTGTTCAGCTGAGGGATCAGGGCCAGATAGTGGCTCTCTGACAGGTTCAAGATTTGAACTCAGAACCTTATGTTTGCTATCATTTTACATTTACATTTTTTTTTTTTTTTTACATTTTATGGCATTTGGCAGACGCCCTTATCCAGAGCGACTTACAATTATCTCATTTAAATAACTGAGCAGTTGAGGGTTAAGGGCCTTGCTCAAGGGCCCACAGTGGCAGCCTGGCGGTGCTGGGATTTGAACTCTCAACCTTCCGATCAGGAGTCCAACGTCTTAACCACTGAGCTACCACTTCCCACTTCTATCTTTTTCTATCACTCGTGGCTTTTCCCTTCGTGAATTCAGCAGTGTGAAATTTGCAAAGTTTGAAATTCTCATGTGTGACTGTTTTTGCAGAGACGTTGGCGATGAAGGGGCTGACACTCAACTGCTTGGGGAAGAAAGAAGAGGCGTACGATCTTGTTCGCCGAGGGCTAAGGAACGACCTCAAGAGCCATGTCTGTATCCTTAAGACAAGCAGAGACACATTTACAATCATGCAGAGGTGATAAAATTGACAGTTGAGGTGTGTGCGTGATGGTGAGAGAGAGAGAAGTCTGAAATGCTGCTGCTGCTGAGAAGGATGGATCTGGGCCAAAATTCCTGCCCTGAGCCTGACCGCAGCCTGTACTCACTCTGCTAGCTGATACACGCACACACACGCACGCAGAGCAGACCGCATTTTCCTCATTATATATGTCCCCTGTGTACAGGCTGAGAAGTCACTACTAAGTGTTTCTAATTTTAGTGCAGTTAAATATAGGCCTATGTAGTATGTTTTCAGTGGTTAGTTGATACATGTGAGTGTAAATAGAGCCTCATTAAGGGTCAGGTTGATGGATAAAGACTCTTCTCAGCCATGTTTAGTTTTGCCTTAACACCATTCTCCAGGCTGGCACGTATACGGTTTGCTTCAGCGCTCTGATAAGAAGTACGACGAGGCCATTAAGTGCTACAGGAACGCTCTGAAATGGGACAAAGACAACCTGCAGATCCTGAGAGACCTTTCCCTGCTGCAGATCCAAATGAGGGACCTAGAGGGCTACAGGGTAGGTGTGTGTGTGTGTGTGAGAGAGAGAGAGAGAGAGACAGAAAGAGTGACTAATAATAGTATGTCAAGCCATTGAAGATGGCATGAACCAGGAAAAAGCACAAAATTAGCATTTAAAATATGCATGAAACTGAAATATTTGCATGTTTTTCAAAGATGAGTGGCAAAAGGTACGGGTAAGGTTTAGGGTAACCTAGGTAAGTCTAGTTGCCTCATCATCCTGCTACTAGACATTTTAGAATAACCTGGAGGACTAAAAAACCTTTATAGACACATGAGAGAAAGGGATACACCTCTCTGCTACAGATCTTCATTACAGAGCTTTAGGCTGTAAAGCAGGACTTGTTTATACAGAATCTATGTAACGTAAGGTGCTATGGATAAGTGTCTAAGTGAACTAGATTTAATCCACAAACTGTGGGGGCCAAGCACCCTTTGCAAATAGCGCTTCTAGTGGTTAGTTTATACTTGTCAAAGAATATGTCATACACTTACAGCACCTACCTTCAGGCTGTTTTCAGTCATAACATGAAATTAAAGGAATTAGACAGAAAGTAAAAGAATAAAACTTAAACATGATCCAAGAAAAGAGAGAATGAGTTCTGCAGGAGCGGACATCCGTTGTTAATGAAAAGGAGAATGGCCAGGCTGATAAGAAGGCTACAGTAATGTAAATAACCACTAGGACTATGACTATGAGACTACAGTGGGCACAGGCTTACTGAAATTGAACAATTAAAGATTGGAAAAAGACCAGCGTTGTTCAGAATTCTTATGTATAAAATATACTTTAATGCTTGAAGTCTTGGGATGACTTAGATGTAAGAGTGTATTCTTGTTCTACTGTCACGTTTAACCTACAGAGTCACAGAAATCTTCAGTCATTATTTTATGATTTGTGATTATTATGCAGGGGCTGGGTTCTCAAAACTCTTGGGACCCGTTAACAGCCAAGGTTCTTTAAAACAAAACAAAAAAACTGCTTGAGGTTTATCTCCTGCCAGGAACAGCCGTGACTGGCCTCAAATTTAATGTCGAGTGAAATTATGGCCTTCAGTTTGTGAGAATCCAGCCCATGGTGAAAGAGCTGCCAAAAGTCATCGTCACTGTCTGCTTTTTTTTCATTATCCCACAACCATGCAAGACTTTGCATCTTCACCACTCTTCTTATTAATAGTCACCACTGGAAAAGGAAGAGCTTTTCTCAACTCTCTCTCTGTGTGTGTGCGTGTGCATGTCTGTGTAGGAGACCCGGTACCAGCTGCTGCAGTTACGACCTGCTCAGCGGGCATCATGGATTGGTTACGCCATTGCATACCACCTCCTGGAGGACTACGAGATGGCTGCCAAGATTATCGAAGAGTTTCGGAAAACACAGCAGGTAAATTCTACAAAACAAACAAACACACACAAACAGCAAGGTGATATGAGTAATTACAGCAGGGGAGCTTTCGAGCTTGTGGTGATGGTGGTGATTATCAGATTATTAAATGATACTGAACACTAATTAGGTTTGATTGTAGGCCTGAACAGGGGAATATTACTGACAGAGGTCAGGAGTGTGGTAGAATACACATCGTCTGCTTTATAACCTGTACGTCACTGTGGCGAGTTGCCTGGCAGCACAGCTCTCTCAGGCACTCCCATTTCCTGACTTTGTCCCAGCATGCATCTCCATTTTCACAGGAAACTGTGCTGGTATGTAGCAACACACTGAGCTGAACTAGCATTCAAAAAGTAAATGTGATAAAGTTTGTGGGTTTTTTTATGCACACTTTTTAACAAATCAGTCAACTATTATCTTTCTAAAAGGAAAGATACAGGTTTATACTAAAAATGTCATTTTGTGTCATTTTGTCACAAATTTGTGTTTGTGTGTTATTTCATTGCTGTAAATTTAGCTTGTGAAGGTATTATCCAGCATTACTCAGAGAATCTCTTGCCAACTTAGCTAACAAATTTTTTTTCTGCATTTTTCCTGCTCCTTTTTCTAACCGTGAGGATTGTCTCCTTTGTACTACAGCCACTTCATCTACAGCCATGAAGTAGTATTTCTCTAAAAAAAAAAAAAAATAGAATTAAATTCAAGAAGTATTAATATTCTCTCTCTTTCTCTCTCTATCTCTGTCTGTGTGTGCGTACATATGCAGACTTCTCCAGATAAAGTGGATTATGAGTACAGTGAGCTGCTGCTGTATCAGAATCAGGTGCTGAGGGAGGCTGGACTCCTCAAAGAGGCTCTGGAGCACCTCACTACCTACGAGAAACAGATCTGTGACAAGCTGGCTGTAGAAGAGACCAGAGGTACACACACTTGCACATTTTCAGATTCAGTCTCAATCTCCATTCTCTATTTGCCATAATAAGAAGTGTGAAGCAGTGGTTTGCCCCTTGTGCGCATACTTGTCAGTAAATGCCAAAGGTGACAGTCACAGTTGAGGGAGGGGTTGTAACGTCAATGACTAACACTACACTCACAGGCTGGTTGAAATGCAGAGAAGTGGAAAACTGGAAAACAGTAGTCCTGCTTCTCTGTCCTGAGACAAAATAAATAAAGGAAATATTTGTTTTATTGCATTTCTGTCATGAGGATTTTATTCACTTTATTGCTCCTGTGCATGAGCAGTGCCGTGAATATTCAGCTTTGTCAGAGATGTCCACCTTGACTGTCTCAGTTTGCTTACTGGCTCTGTAAAATGCTGTTAGATGAAAAGCGATAATATGTATATGCACTCTGTAATGATGGTGTGCGTATGTAGGAGAGCTGCTGTTGAGCCTTGGCCGCTTCGAGGAGGCAGCAGACGTGTACAGAAGACTACAGGAGAGAAACCCAGAGAACTGGTCTTATTACCATGGCCTGGAAAAAGCCCTCAAACCTGGTACTTACATCTTATACAGTGATAAGTGAGAGTTCATGCTGAAAATTGTAAACATACAACCTGTGTCTCAATTGTGTGTGTGTGTGTGTATTATAGCCACTACAGAGGAGAAGCTGAAGATCTATGAGGAGGCCTGGGTGAAGTTCCCGAAAGGCTTGGTGCCTCGCAGGCTACCGCTCAACTTCCTGTCTGGTAAGTAATGCCAGCTGTAAAACATTCAGCTGCTGCTGTTGTTGTGTGTGTGTGTGTGTGTGTGTGTGTGTGTGTGTGTGTGTGTGTTGTTTTTTTTTTTTTTTTTTTTTTTTTTTTTTTTTTTTTTTTTGCCTTGCGTTGTCTGGAAAAACATCATCCAGGATTCCATTTGCTGCTTGGAACGTTTTAAAATGTTTTTCTTGTTTAGGTGACAAGTTTCGAGAGTGTCTGGATAAGTATTTAAGAATGAACTTTAGCAAAGGCTGCCCTCCGGTCTTCACTACACTCAAACCCCTATACCAAGACAAAGACAAGGTGAGAGAATGTTACATTTGACAAGTGCTTGTATTTTTCTTCAGCCATTTGACAGATGCCCTTATCCTGGGTAAAGGGGCGCTCACACTACACTTCTCGTTCCATTGACTTCCATTCATACGCATGCGAATGCTGGAGACAGGACACGCAAGCTCATGCGAAGAAGTTTCGCATTTTGCTGCGTTCCAGATTTCAGGTTTGGTGAACTCTGACCTCCGAATTCGTATCGTGAAGATGTGTGATGAATAGAAGATTGACACGTCACGGCCAGACCCCTTCAGAAACTCATTTCAGAGGAAGCACTGATTATAGTGGTGAAGATGTTTCGCATGCTGAAAGTCTTGTGTGACCGCCCCTTACCTTGAGAAAAGTGCAAACAGCTGAAGGTGCTGAAAATCTGTGAGGAATCGTGACGTAGAATTCAGAACTAAAAATCCGTTCACACCGAGCATGCTATCTCACCCATGATATTTTAGAACATAACCTAACAGCGTACTGCAAGGCCACTAGTTAAGTGCACTAATGTATAAATAGATAAAATAAATTGCACATAAGATATTATTTGAGTTTGGTTATTGTTTTATTTTCTATCAATATATTTAATTGTGGGGTGACTGTGCGTTGCCCTGTGAGGAGAGTTATATGACAGCTTTGCGTCAAACTTTATTTTGCTTGGATTAATTGTTTGTGCATATCGATGTATTCCTGATTTTTGTAAAGAACTTTTTATATTATCATACGTGCAAATTAATACAAACAAGTAAAAACTGTTCCACCATCAACCAGAGCATGCATCAGCCAATGTCTGTAGTGCAGCAGGCGGCGGGATTTGGAACACACCACCGTGAAGTTTAAACATCAATACGTTAAATCTACTTGTTCGCCAAGCAACTGCGAAATAAAAAAAAAAAAGACAGTCTGGACAGGAAATCTGCTTGTCCTAGGTGCTTGTGCCACTGATTTGTGCACGCTTGTTATACATAATTTTATCTTCATAATTTCCGTACTTTTTGTACTGAAGATGTTATATAGTAATAAAATGAAGACTTGAAAAAATGAAGATAACATTATGGCTCACATAATATTAACCACTTAACGTCTATGAAAAACAATATTTACATTTTACATTTATGGCATTTGGCAGGCGTCCTTATCCAGAGACTTAGACTTATACGACTGAGCAGTTGAGGGTTAAGGGCTTGGCTCAAGGGCCCAGCACGGCTTGGTGGTGCTGGGATTTGAACTCACAACCTTCTGATCAGAAGTCCAATGTCTTAACACAACATGGCAGCTACACAATAACAAAACCTAAAGGAAATGATGTAGTGCTGAGCAGCCTAAAGGAGCAAATGGTACCTTAGTTGGAAATCCCAATGCAGTGTATGAATTCATTTATTTTAGCTGTGTCAATGGCTTTTCTTTAAAAATAGACATTAGGATAAATTCTGCTCTGAGCCAATCAGCTCCCAGGAGTTTTTGTTGCTTTTTCAGGGATGGTACAGCATTTACTGTCGCACTTCCAACTAATTAATTCATTCAGTTGGAGAAACTGGTCACTATACACTTTGAGCTCCTGTATGAGTAATTTTTTTTTTTTTATTTTATTTTTTTTAAGAAGTAGATGTTTTCATTTGTTTGTTTGGGAGAAGCATGCCAACATCCTTGCTATTTCTGCCGTGAACATTTTTCTGACTATGACAAAAATATGTGTCAGACTCAATACAAATGGGGGGAAAAAAAGATGTGAAGAAATAGTTTGTGAATAACTTGCACTTCTTTGACATGCAGTTGCATGGTGTTGTGTGTAAGTAGAATTTTACTTCTAATTTATGTAACAAATGGTAGAGTTATGTATTTTACTGATCCCAAGGGAAACTGAAGAACACATTTACACAATTACAGATGTATACACATATTTACACACAGCTGCTTGAATCCAGTACTGTTTAACAGAGAAGGTGGTGGTAAAATGGGAGCAGTTAAATGGATAAAAATCTATTTATCTATTTATAATCTATTTATTCCCTTTGTTTGCAGGTGGCAATAATCGAAGAATTAGTAGTAGGTTTTGAAACATCTTTAAATAGCTGCCGAATGTTCAGTCAAAATGGTAAGTTTAACAGAACTTACAATGTTGTATGTTACAGCTTATTGAATCTTTTCCATTATTAGCTACTGTGCATGTGTCCTGGTGTCTGATTGGGTGATTTGTTGTCATTCAGATGATGGGAAGGAGGAGCCGCCCACCACGTTACTCTGGGTGCAGTACTTCCTGGCACAGCACTACGATCAGATTGGGCAGCAGACGCTTGCACTAGAGTACATCAACGCCGCAATAGAGAGCACGCCAACACTCATTGAGCTCTTCCTAGTCAAAGCCAAGATATATAAGGTTTGCACATAGACATTTTCTGTACCGATACTGATTTGATCAATTCCGTAAAATTAATTTCTGGTATAGTTTAATCTGGAAGATTTCTGGATTTTAACATGATTAGTAATGTAAACGTTATATCTCAGAGCCATATCACTTGCTAATTGTGAATAAGCCAGGTTACTTTGCACCTGGAATTGTTTTGTCATCCATTTGCATGCTTGATTTCTCAGAGATGAGCCTAAGGTGTCAAAGCATCCTCTTATTCGAAAACCTCTCACATTTTGGATCTCTTCCACACATAGCATGCTGGGAACATCCGGGAAGCAGCTCGCTGGATGGATGAGGCTCAGGCTCTGGATACTGCTGACCGCTTCATTAACTCCAAATGCGCCAAGTACTTGCTCAAAGCAGGCCTGGTCAAAGAAGCAGAGGAGATGTGCTCAAAGTTCACACGGGTAAGAACAAAACAGATCCATCACAAATTATTTTATTATAATTATTTATTTATTTATTTATTTATTTTTTAAATTACATTTAATACTGTAAATGTTTATTTGAAAATATAATATTTCTCTTTCCTCTCTCTCATTCCCTCTTTCTCTTCTCCAGGAGGGGGCGTCAGCAGTAGAGAACCTGAACGAGATGCAGTGTATGTGGTTTCAGACTGAGTGTGCGCTGGCATATAAATCTATGAAGAAATACGGAGATGCACTCAAAAAATGCCATGAGATCGAGAGAGTGAGTTCCTGTGTTTTTTCATACTCCTTCAGGAGCCATGTGTTATTAATAGTCTGTTTGAATTGTCCAGCCATTTTCATGTTTCAGCCATTTCATCTGTACTCACCGCTTTGTAAGCGGAACACTAGCAAGTGAAATGTTCTTGATTTCTTGCAGACATGTAGTGACCACTACTATTGTGAATTGTTGATGTGCATTGTCCAGCAAATTTAAAAGGATGCATTTATAACATTTTGAGCCCTCTGCTGCCTGAGAGATGAATTGCTATTGCAATGAAAAGCTTGACAAGCCTTCATCTTCTCTTCCAGCTGATCCCAATCCTTTTATTAGAATTATGTATGCCTCATGAGTTGCCTTTTAAGGTTGAAAATAAAAAGACGCATTACATGGGAATGCTTTTAAACAGTACATACTGCATCTTGAAGTTCTGTCTACTGTGTAATTTTGTGCTGCCAATTTGAATTTTATTAACATGACAAATTTGCATAAAATTGCGCAGCTGCGTGTTGTGAAGT
Organism: Pangasianodon hypophthalmus; assembly: GCF_027358585.1. Taxonomy (NCBI): domain Eukaryota; kingdom Metazoa; phylum Chordata; class Actinopteri; order Siluriformes; family Pangasiidae; genus Pangasianodon; species Pangasianodon hypophthalmus. The sequence goes on from NC_069712.1 coordinate 7,968,837, forward strand.
GAAATGAAATAAGTGGTGGCCTGTCACTTCTTTGATTGTCATGTAAACTCAGGGTAAGTCAGTACAGATATGTGAAGCACATTGACAGCTGCAAGGTTAGAGAGGTTTCATTATTTTAGCTCATTAATGTTGTTTAAGGATTTTTGGGTTAGTATTATTTCAAATTAATCACGTGCAGTAGCTAAAAATATCATGTCACGTGTATTTTGAACAGTTTTCTGTAATAGAGTAACAATCCAAATAATGGAAAATAGACTCAGATGCAATTTTGGGAAACAATTAAATGGCGTCCATACAGTATGTTGTAACCGCACCAATGTTTTTTTTGTTTTTTTCTTTTTTTGGCTAAGGTGATCATATTAATGTTGCCTTTGTTCATCTTTCCTGCTGTAGCACTTTGTGGAGATAACAGACGATCAGTTTGACTTCCATACGTACTGCATGCGGAAGATGACCCTTCGCTCGTATGTAGACCTGTTAAAGCTGGAGGACGTGTTGCGCATGCACCCGTTCTACTACAAAGCTGCAAGCACCGCCATCCAAATCTACCTCAACCTGCATGATAACCCTCTCACTGACGACAGCAAAGAGCTACAGGCTGACACCGGTAACAAAATACACACAATCGCACAAAGATTTTTTGACCTCGGAAAATACAGGCTAATACTGATAACACAATACATACCCAAAACACTTCAGTTTGCAGGAATGGAGGCTGAAATGATAGCAAGGACCTTTTGGTAACAACACACACTCATATGTATGTATATATGTATGTGTGTGTATGTATGTGTATGTATATATATGTGTGTGTGTATGTATATATATGTGTGTGTGTGTGTGTGTGTGTATATATATATATATATATATATATATATATATATATATATATATATATATATATATATATATATATATATAATCACACACACACACACACACATGCACAGAGACAAACATTAACCTGAGGGATTGCATGTAATTGCAACGCACATTTTAACAAGAGCTAATACAGAGGATGCTCTCTCTATGTGTTGTCATAGGGAACCTTTCGGACAAAGAGCTGAAGAAGCTGCGGAATAAGCAGCGGCGAGCGCAGAAGAAGGCTCAGTTGGAGGAAGAGAAGAAGAATGCTGAGAAAGAGAAGCAGCTCAAGAACCAGAAGAAGAAGAAAGAGGATGATGATGAGGAGATCGGAGGGCCCAAAGAGGAACTTATACCAGAAAAGCTGGCTAAGGTGTGTGTGCCGTGTGTGTGTGTGTTTGTATTGTGGTTTAAGTAGAGAACATGGTGTGGACCTGAAAAACTCTAAGCCTGTATGTGCATGAGGTTTGAAGAGGAAAAAAAAAAAAGCCAAAGAGGAACTTGGACTGGAAAAAATCAAATTTTTCTAAACAAACTGAATATCTGTCTCTCTTCTGCTTTTGTTTTCTCTGTCCAGGTGGAAAACCCATTAGATGAGGCTGTGAAGTTCCTAATTCCTTTAAAAAATCTGGTGAAGAACAAGATTGAGACTCACCTCCTGGCCTTTGAGATCTACTTCAGAAAAGGTAGAGAAAATGCTTTTAGGAAAGCAATTTATTAGTGCATTGAACAGATTGTAGATGAAGCAGAAATCACACTACATTAGATTCATTTTTTTCTTTTTTTTTTTTTTTTCCTCTTAAATAAAACAGAGCGCCTCACACTTAATGTCAGGTGTGTTTTTTTTTTGTTTTGTTTTTTTGTTTTTTTGTTTTTTGGATAGATGTTAGGTTAAATTACAAATCTCAAGGGAAACTGCTGCATGTAGTGCACCTTGCTGTATTAGTTTGAGCCTTTTAGGTATAACCGAGACACAAAATACAAGCTGTGGATGAAGATTTTTGGTTCTACAAACTCTCCCTCCATCCTTGTGGATTTTTTTTTTTTTTTTGGACTGCTTATATGGCTATTTACTCATTCATGCACTCACTCACTCATGCAATTCTTCTATCTCTCATTCTTTCACTCATTCACTTACTCATTGATTTACTTATTTATTCATTAATTAATAATAAACACTGGCTCACTCAATTCTTCACACATTCATTCACATGTATACTCACTCGTTCATTCAGTCATTCATTTATTAATTTGCCCCCTTATTCTCTCAACCATTCACTCATCTCATTTCTTCACTCATTCATTCACACATTAATTCATGTACATGTATTCACTCATACACTGATTCACTCATCCCCTCCAAAAGGTTTTTGGTGTGTGTATTCTGTTTGATAACTGATAGACAGCAAGACCATTAAAAACCAATAACAATACCGATATTGTTAATATACCAATTTGGATCAGTGTGAATTTAGATCAGAAGATTACACGTTTAGCCTCTCGCACCATCAGATCATTTGTAGTTGAACTCCAGATTTGGACATTTGCTCCTTTTTTGTGGAGTAGACAAAACAGGGATATAAAACTGGGCTACACATTCTGTAGAGTACGAAGTCATTTGTAGATGAAGACGTTTTTCCTTTTCCCAGAAATTCTTTGCTAGTTCATGACCTCAACAGAGATGATTTTGATGTTTTCTGTTTGTTTTTCAGACAAGTTCTTGTTAATGCTGCAGTCGGTGAAGAGGGCTTATGCTATAGATCCAGATCACCCCTGGCTTCACCAGTGTCTAGTGCGCTTCTTCAAAAGAGGTAAAACCATTAATGCTGGCACATTATTAGCCACTTGTTTTAGTCTGTCTATGTTTTCATCAAGTTCTCTCTGAACGGTTGTCTTTGATGTCATGTCATCGTCTCTTTTATTGACAGTATCGGAAGCTAAAGACGTGGCAGATCCAGTCCGCACAGTTCTCAAGCAGGAAATCTCTCGGTTGTTTGGTGACAGCAATGCCAAGAGCTTCAACCAGGCCTTCCTCAGCAAGCACTCAAACTCAATCCCTCACCGATTAGCAGGTGCATAAACGCTAGTAAACTCGAGTTCAGATTACAGACACACACTAAACATAATGTGTAATGTGCAAGACTGACCTGTATTTCTCTGTGTCCCCCCTCCATCTTCTCCTGAAGCTGCCAAAGGCATGGTCTACTTAGACCCTTCGACACAGAAGAAGGCAGTGGAGCTTGCTGCAGCACTGGACGAATCACTTGATAACAGAAACATTCAGGTAAATCCAGTTAAAGGTCTGGGGCTTCCTTCCAGCCATAGTGCTAAATTTGCAGAAAGATGGCTGAGGAAAACTCTTTTTCAAGAACCATCCCAAAACGTCCCAAACTGAAAGCTGACCGCCCCAAATATTCAATTTCTTTTGTTTCCAATGCTGTTTGATTTATTTAACAGTTTAATTTCTTGTGCTGCTTTTGGATTATTTTAACTATATATTTCATATAATTATGACTCAATAATCAAGAACTTCACAATTACACAGACAGCAGTAAGTATACCGTATTAACTAAAAATTTATTTTCCGAAAAACCAAACGCAATTGAACTCAAGAGGGAGTAGAGAGATAAAGGGGAAAAAAAACAGCTAGGCTACAGATTACTTTAATACTCTACAAAAGCACTCCACTTTAGCATGTGCCTGGTTTGACACACACACACACTCTTTACTGATACTTTTTTTTGGACTACTTTTGTGAAGTGCCCATTTTATGGTGTCTTGAGTACACTACTTTCATGCTTGAGATTGCTTTAATATACAAAATAGCCTGCTCCTATCTCTCGGCTTTGCACACGCTGTTACTGTTGTGTAATTACCGCACCACCATTGCCAATGCTTTTCAGAGGAAAGCAGCTAAAGCACACTCAAAAAGTCTCTAGATGATGTCAGACTAGTTTGCTTCTCCGTTTATTCATCATGATCATTGGCATATCAGATTACAAATTAGGATACATAGAGACGGAAGATTTTCACTCAGAACATAATAGAATAGAGTTTTAACTATTTTTCCTTATAGAAAGAAGTCATCTTTGGTCATGGCACCACAAAGTAAATTTTACACCGTTTCAAAATACTGTAGATTCTAACAAAAGTGCAGACAAAAAGAAGCAGTGACAGTGAGTCGCTGTGGAAGGTGAGTAGTCATGAAGGAAATGGTTACTCACTTTTATTACCTGTAAATATTTCCAAGAAGAGAGGTTAAAATGAAGAGCGGAGAAGTGCGAGGGTGCGACAAACAGCGGTAATCAGTGATTGGTCATTGGGAACAACGGTGATCAGTGATTGGTCGCAAGCACAGCACAGTCAGATTCTGCACACAGTGTGTGAATTTATTAAAATACCCAGTGCTCTGTTATCAGTCCTGAAAATGTGGGATTAGTGCATACCCATGACTTGATTTTGCCAAAATCTTTTGATCTTTTGTAGCTTGACCCTGATTGATTGATCCTCCTCATCCAGAAACCTTTGCTTTACATGCTATGACACCATCTTCCGGTTACATTTTCGGATGATTAGTAATTGACAGAATATCATTGTATTAAATTAGCCTGGTAACACAGAAGTGTTTTTTTTTACTGTTCATTTTCCATCCGAATGGTGATCGAATGCGGTTGTTTTCTCCCCAGGGGAAGTTCAGGGTTAGTTCACTTTACTCTGAAGTCAAAATCCCCATATTTACTTGTGCATACATATAAATTCAGTGTTCATGTCTTGTGACAAAGTGTGTGTGTGTGTGATTAGTGTGACTAATCCCAAAATTGCTCCAACACCAGGCATTACACAACATTATTTCCTGTTAATGTACTGACATGCACACAAAACTACTGAGCACAGAACCTGAACTTCTCAAATTATAAGGTCACTAAGAGTGCCAATTTTGTTTTGTATTTTTATTTAATTTAATTTTGGTTTGACACTACCTGATTTTTATTTATTTTTTTTTTAATTTTTTTTTTTTTTTTATTGGCAGCACTCTGCCAAACTTTTGATTTAGTGAGGAAAAAGTCCTAATATGATCACACACAAGAAATTATTATTATTATTATTATTAGTAGTAGTAGTGGTGGTATTTCACTTGTGCATCACTCAAACAACACAGTTTTGTTTGAAGTTTAAATGCTGAGCTGTGTTAAAGGATACATGAGCCTGTCACATTTATCAATGGCATTGATAGGAATGAGCTCCAAATTGACTGTTTGAGTTTTTGTTGCAGATATCAAACAATTGACTTGGAGAATCAAAACAGACCCTGAATAATCCCAGCATGCTTTTTCCCTCCTGCGCAGATCTGCACAGAGGTGTTGGAGAGCCTGCGTGACGGCAGCCTTGGAGACGCCACGGAGACGGCCGAGTCGTACCGGGCCGAGTGTCACAAGATCTACCCGTACACGCTGGCCTTCATGCCTCCCGGCTACGAGGAAAACACGAAGATTGCCGTGAACGGGGACCTCTCCACGGAAACCGAGGAGCTAGCCAATGACATGTGAACACCTGAAAGGGGGTGGGGCTAAGGGAGGAGGGGGGCAGGGAAGAAGGAGGGGTGATGGCGCCATTTTTCAAACACCCAAGATGACATGTTGCTGAACTTCCCACGTCCTCTCCACCCCCTGAAATCGGGATCAGGACCTAGAGGCGACGAAGGCGTCTGCGGAGAGGAGGACGAGAGGGGAGGGGGGGAGGAGAAAAGGAGGAGAAAGAATAAAATGGCCATTTTACTTTTTTAACCTTGCTGATGACTACTCTCTAACTGAAAACTAGACGACACGCAAACACTCTGTTGTGAACCGTGTCTGATGGCGGCGAGCTACAAAGTGTGGGTTAATTAACTGTGCAAAAACAAAAGCCGAATCCCATAGTCAACCAACCGAGCTCACTCAAACCCATCTTTCCCCCTCTGTTTTAAAGAGTAATTTATATGAAAAATAAAAACGGCATAAAACGAGTTTTGGAGAGCGGAGTTGGTTTTGTGTTGGCGTGATAATGGCACTGAGAAGTCTGTTGTTGTAATAAGGAACGGGTTTGGCATGTGGGGAGGGGTTGAGGGGGTGGGTTATAACAAAGGGGGCGGAGTCTGAGAGTATGCTGCTTTTTTTTTTTTTTTTTTTTTTTTTTTTTTTTTGAATGCTGATGTGACTCGTATGTCATCTTTTATACTTCGTTGTCACTGAGGTTTGGCTAAGGGGAGCTAATTTGAAGGTAGTTTCTAGGACCTCAAAATCAGAGTCTCAATCAGCAAGTGCTCCCTGTTATTCATTTAAAGCGATTAGACCAGCAGCGGTGGTAGAGCGTAATCAGCAACCTTGTGAAATCTTAAAGGTAAATCTGCTCTCTTCTCTCTTGCTTTGATCGCTCTCCTTAAAGGGATACTCCAGCATTTTCAACCCATCTACCACATCAATAGCGCATGTTCGATTGCCACGGGCAAGAATTTTGACATTTCTCTGCAGAATGGAAAACCTGTTGACACAAAACTCAAGTCAATTGTTAAATTCCATCAGTAATTCAGAGGTGCCAGCATTTACAGTTTAGTCGTAGCATTTGTGATTTTTAACTCCTTACTATGGTGATACTGGAGATATACTGAAAACTGGAGATATTCCTGATAGAAGCAATCAGACAAAATTCACCCATGGATAAAGACAATTCACTGAAGGGGAAAGGATGCAGAATGTGAAAAATGCATAGTTGTGGTTACTTTGTGCCAATGTTATGTAGGTGAACTTTGACCTGTGAATTCATGAGCCTTGGTCTTGTAAGCCAACAGAAAACAAGTAGGCAGGAATGTAGTCTCTTCGGTTGGTAAAAAAAAAAAAGGAGGAGCTGCTTTTTATTAAGTAGCACACCAGACTTTTGCCTTCTTCCAGTTGCTTTGTGCACATCTGAGAAATATTAGCCCTCTCATCCACTGACTGCTGTTTACCGTGTGACTGAGAAAAATTACTTCAAAACAACAACATTTACAAGTAAGGCAGACATGAGGAAATATTTCCAATGTTGGAGCAATACAGTAAAATGTCATTTTGGTTACTTTTCTGAAGGTTTTGTGTAATTCAAGTGCGATCAGAACCACTAATGTGTGGTTGTGGTACCAACTTGCCACACATTTTCTCTTATAGGACAATTCTTATTAACAAATTCATTTGACTAAAGAATTCATGAAAGCACTCCACTCAGTTTCTTAACCGAATTCAGCGACTACCCTTAGTCTTTTGTTACAAGTGAGTTTCTCGTAAGCAGGTTCAGAGAAACACATTGCAATTCTTGTCTGTGATAATCGCACATGTGGTACTGGAGTATTCCTTTAACACACTCTCTCTTGCCCCTACTTCGTTTTCAATGTGGAATGATGAGTTTGTTGTATGATAATGAATTTTTTTTGTAATAAAAAAACAACTCAAAGAATGAAAAACCATAAATTTGGTACTAGTCTATGTACATTTCGGTTTGTACACTTTTTTGCCTTTTTCAGTGTATAGTCAGAGGGGTGAGAATACATTTTTAGTATTGAGATTCTTATAGACACCATCAAAAATGGGCATAATTGGCATTGGGAAATGAACTCTTGTTAGGGACACAACACGTACTACATAAAATGTTTAAGAATTTAAAAAAAAAAAAAAAAAAAAAGGTTACAGCTATGATAAATCCAGAAGGATTATTGAATCAACTATATGCTTCAGTGTGAGTGCCGTTTTTGGATCTCACAGCTATATAAACATTTCAAGTTTGTAATCTTGACGTTTTAGGTACTATTTCTCTAAGATTGTCCCATCCAAAAACAGACTACTTGTTTTTGATCTAGCGTATCCTTAAGCATGTCCGTTTTTCAGCTGTCCACATCTGCCCCACATCTGGTCACAGAAGGGGTCCCGAAAAAGCAATACAATAAATGGTCTCAAACCTGTGAGGTGTCTAAACTTTGTGCCTTTAAATCCTTGACGTTCACAGTGCAGTGGTTTGGGAGCAGCTGTGTGTGGCCACATGGGAGTGATGTTGAGCCTGTGTGCTTTGGTGGGATTTAAGAGCAGTTTAAGCTTAACATCTCAACAACTTCAGTACTTAATAAACTGAATATTATTAAAATGCAGCAAACATTTAATCAATGTAAATGTCAGCAAAGATACCATAAAGTATTTTATTATATTATATTCAAACCAAATCACTGTTTTTGGGGCAAAAATGTAGTCACAAACCAGCTTGCTGTATGTGCTACCAACACATCTCATTCATCTAATCAGCTCATTAAAAGCCTTTCCTGGGTTGAAATGTGTGTGTTAGAGCATCCCAGTACACCACATAGCGTACAGATTCCACTGAAAATGCATTTTTCAAGGAACATCTAGCTGTAGCACCACAGACCAAGTCTCAGAAGTGTGAGCTAGAGGTAGGGTTTTTTTAATTTTTTTATTTTTATTTTTTAGATCCCTCAGAAAATTTGACCAACCCTGTAGTCATTAGTTTTATTTCTAATCAACTTAGTTGGTTCTGTTTCTTAAAATATAAACAAATTTAGCAATTTAAACCACAGTGATCCTGACCAGGATAAAGTAATTACAGAAGATGAATGAATGAACGCAGTAAGTGCATCACGCATGCCTCTCAAGCAACGTGCCGGGTCCAGTATGCTCACGTGTGCTTACTTTGTCCTGCAAGTTTCATATCTGACAGCCTGGTTACACCCACATGAGTAAAAAAACGCTCTCTCCTGTGATATTTTGGTGATTCCTGCCAGATCCCAGT